>NC_041402.2:109732232-109779732 GCF_900747795.2 Erpetoichthys calabaricus | reverse complement strand
TTTTTTTTTTTATCTTTTTTGTTCATGTTTTACCCTTTAATTATAATGATTTGAATACACTTCAAAATGCATCTATTACTCATTTACTCTTGTATAACAGTACCTCAAAGAAAGGCTTGGTGTTACTAACATTTACATAGTCTCAGTAAAAGTGATTTTTCATCTTTGAGCAATGTGGCTTACTATATTAACCGTCAGGTGTAGCTTAAGGGAACTATCTTTCTCTTTAAGACTAAAAAGAGCTTTTGTTAAGGTCTTTGTTTTATAAGGGTAAATGAGTAATAGTTGTATTTTTGCAGTATCTAAACTAATGTGCTACCATTAAAGTTTAGTTTAGTTTGCTGTTTGTTTATTGTATAAATTATGTTTCTTTTCAGTTTTGATTATTTAGTTTCTATGTTTAAGATTTTTCTGCCTTGTTCCTCATGTTTAGTTGGTAGTACCTCAAGAGGCCGGACTATGCCTCTTTCGCCACTGTGGGACTGCTCCCAGTCCTACATAGGCGGATGGGAAATGCAATCCCTCATGGTACATTGTATACATTTAGTTTTTGTGAATTTTCCACTTTATGATTACCTTTGTTCTTTGGATGTTCTGAGTATTTGACAAATTTAGATTTAGTCTTGGTCTTCTGACTAAATTGCATTTTAGTTTTAGTCGATAAAAAGTAAATTAGTTGTAGTCGACAAAAAGTGAATTGGTTTTACTCTACTAAAAGTAAATTAGTTAAACAGTCAAAATCAGATGGATATCTTACTTCACATATAAAAATGCACAGAATATATTGTACCTCTAAACTATTATACCAACTGCTCACTAATGAGGCAAACCACAGGTAGTTATTATTGGACATAAAATGAAGAGTGTGTGTAGAAAGGAATTACTCCAAAAGATCTTGGTCTGTCGTCATAGTTTTCTTACCCTCAACATGCCTCAGTAAGAGTTAACAAAAAATGTATATGACGTAAGTGCTTTTACTATGTTCTTCACATATTATAAATACATTTTATGTCAGTATTAACAAATGGAGCAGCCCATTTCATCAATGATGGTGACAAGCCAAATAGCCATTTGGTTTGAAACTTAACTCGATTTTTAATTGCTAAGACTCTTGTCAATGGCTCTGTGCCTTTATGTGTAAGTGGATGCATGCGAGGTAGTATCACCCGCAATCCTGAATTATAACCACCAGTTATAAAATAGATGGATTCCTGGACAAACATGTAGATGTGCTCATTACAATCATGGAACAACTGTAAAGCTTCTTTTCGTTGATCAGGACTGTGTAGGACACTGTATTTAAAGCAATTAATCCCCCCGTCCTTTCATCTGCTGTAACAAATGTATGACACTACAAACTAAACAGCTACAAATTGCATCTGAGGCGGAGCACATCTGATTGCGCTCTCAAAGCTTCAAGAATCTGATTCTTAACACTAGATTCCCTGAAGCCTATGAAAAACCTTGTAATCCCGGCCCACCTTAAATTTCTTCACACCTCTCAATTAGTGTCTTTTGTTTTGCAAATGTGTTGATCAGCGCAAGCAGCCTGCTGTCCCATCCCCCCACTGCGGCAGCTCAACTTGGGCAAAAAGTTCTCCCAGCTCAAGTCTAGTTTATCTGGGTGTGAGGTGCAGTGCAGGTGAATTGTATAGGGTAAATAATATATCGTTATTTGGAATACATACATTTCATGTGTGTTCTGTGTCTAGTTCAAGTGCAATATGAAAGGAAATGCAAGGGAAGAAATGCTGAACATATAACTAAAGCAGAAACTTTTTCCATGTTATACTAATAATGTGAAGTGTTTAACGTATGAAGACTTTAGTCTAATTATCAAATAAACACTGGTGACACAATTTTATTTAATTTTTGTTTAGTTTTCATCACAGAAAAAATGTTGACAATATTTTTTTGTCTTAGTGTTTTTTTTTGTTTTTTTTTTTAACAGATTTAACACTGACATTTTTGGGTTCTGTTTGAGGGTTTTGAGTTCAGAATAATATATTGGGACTTTGATTCTGTGGATTGCCTTTTTAGGCAATTCCTTTGTGCCTTTTTAGCTCTTTTAAACGTTTTAGAAAAAAAATCCTTTGTTGTTCCTTTTTTTGGATCAAGCCAGAGGTGTTTGTTTGATCCTCATAGTTGCTTTATTTTTGTGATATTTATATTTGTATTGCTAGATCTCCATTTTTGCATGTGCTCCAGCTGAAGCTTGCAGCCTAGATGGGGGCCTAGATGGATTCAAAAGGTACAAACTATGTACCGTCTATGTGCTAGTAGTGTGGTATAGGCAATTGCTGTTATGTTGTCCTATTCCACTTAAGCTCATCTGGAAGTACAGCAAACATAGCTGTTAATTGGTTTGGTACGTACTGTAGATTTGAGCGGGTTGGGAAAGGTGATCATCATGTAGAGAGAGGGCTGGTCGAGATGGGAAAAAATTGTATTGTGATTTTTTTCATGTTTGTGTGTATGTATGTATGTATGTGTGTGTGTCTGTATATGTATATATATATTCACAAGAATAGTCCAAAGACATCAAAAAGATTTGGGGCAGCCACCCATATATTGTGCCCTGGCTGCAAATGGGTAAATTGTATTCCAAAACAAAACTGACTTAGGGTGATAAATATGGTGGCTTTAAAGGCCAAGACAGGAAGTAATGTCATCGGAACTGGAAGTGATCATCAGTAGCGCCAGAAGTGACATCATAGGCGATGCCCATCACCTTAAACCCCGTCCTACCAGCACAGGTGGCCAGAGGTGATGTCCTCATAGGCGGCAATATCCCCAGGCCCTCCCATAGGGTGCTGGAAGTGACTTCATCATAGGCACTGGTACCGGAAGTGAGCGAGTTTCATGTGGACGGTCTGTAGAGTATTGAGAGAGAAAGTCAATGCAGCTTGTCATCCCCTGCTCTGGCATGATACTACTATTATCGACATTGGCATTGAGAGAACCCTTACGATGAATAAGCAAAAACTTATACGATTGAAGGTCAAGAAACCACCTGGTGACCTGCGGATTTGACTCCTTGTGTAGGGCCAACCACTATAGGGGTGCATGATCCGTAACTAGAGTGAATTCACGGCCCAAGAGGTAGTACCTCAGCTGCGTAATTACCCATTTAATTGCAAGGACTTCCCTTTCCACTGCTGCATACCTGGTCTCTCGATCCAAGTTTCTGGCTCAGGAACATAACAGGGTGTTCAACACCATCAACGCTTTGGCTCAGCACGGCTCCCAGGCCTATGTCTGAAACGTCTGTCTGGAGAATGAAAGGAAGCAGTAAAGTTAGGTGCTTTCAATACAGGTGCTGACATAAGGGCCTGTTTTAAATCACCAAATGCATCGTCTGTCTTATCAGTTCATACCACGTTGTTAGGGGCTGTCTTCTTTGTTAAATCACTCAAGGGGCGACGCTATCTCCGAAAACTGAGGTACAAACTGATGGTAATACCCAGCTAAACCAAGAAATGCTTGGACTTGCTGCTTGCTTCATGGACAGGACCATTTCAATATGGCATCTACCTTTGTACACTGTGGCTTTACGGTACCTCAGTCCACCAAGTAGCCTAAATATCTTGCTTCTTTCAACCTCAAAAAATGTTTTTTGAATTGATCCGCAGCCTAGCTTCACCCAGCATCCGCAATACCGCTCAGACCAGCTGTGTGTTCCTTCCATGTGCTGGAATTAATAACTATGTCATCCAAGTAGGCAGCACTATACGCATTATGAGTGCGGACCACTTTATCTACCAGATGTTGAAAGCCGCAGGAGCCCCACGTAACCTGAATGAAAGTACAGGATACTGCTAGCGTCCACTAGGGGTGGTAAACGTGGTCTTAACCATAGCGGAGTCCATTAAAGGAACCTGCCAATACCCCTTCGTCATGTCAGGTGTGGTCAAATAATTCACCTGTCCAAGCCTTTGAAGGAGGTCGTCCACTTGAGGCATTGGATAAGCATCAAAATGGGGAGACTTAATTAAGTCGACAGAAGTCATTGCAAAACCTCCATCTTCCGTCAGGCTTACTAACCAAGACTATCGGACTGGACCACATACAGTTAGGTCCATAAATATTTGGACAGAGACAACTTTTTTCTAATTTTGGTTCTGTACATTACCATAATGAATTTTAAATGAAACAACTCGGATGCAGTTGAAGTGCAGACTTTCAGCTTTAATTCAGTGGGGTGAACAAAACGATTGCATAAAAATGTGAGGCAACTAAAGCATTTTTTTAACACAATCCCTTCATTTCAGGGGCTCAAAAGTAATTGGACAATTGACTCGAAGGCTATTTCATGGGCAGGTGTGGGCAAGTCCGTCGTTATTTCATTATCAATTAAGCAGATACAAGGCCTGGAGTTGATTTGAGGTGTGGTGCTTGCATGTGGAAGATTTTGCTGTTAACAGACAACATGCGGTCAAAGGAGCTCTCCATGCAGGTGAAAGAAGCCATCCTTAAGCTGCGAAAACAGAAAAAACCCATCCGAGAAATTGCTACAATATTACAAGTGGTAAAAAGTACAGTTTGGTACATCCTGAGAAAGAAAGCAAGCACTGGTGAACTCAGCAACGCAAAAAGACCTGGACGACCACAGAAGACAACAGTGGTGGATGATCGCAGAATTATTTCCATGGTGAAGAGAAACCCCTTCACAACAGCCAACCAAGTGAACAACACTCTCCAAGGGGTAGGCGTATCGATATCCAAGTCTACCATAAAGAGAAGATTGCATGAAAGGAAATACAGAGGGTGCGCTGCAAGGTGCAAGCCACTCATAAACCTCAAGAATAGAAAGACTAGACTGGACTTTGCTAAAGAACATCTAAAAAAAGCCAGCACAGTTCTGGAAAAATATTCTTTGGACAGATGAAACCAAGATCAACTTCCACCAGAGTGATGGCAAGAAAAAAGTATGGAGAAGGCGTGGAACAGCTCATTATCCAAAGCATACCACATCATCTGTAAAACACGGTGGAGGCAGTGTGATGGCTTGGGTTTTCATGGCTGCCAGTGGCACTGGGACACTAGTGTTTATTGATAATGTGACACAGGAAAGAAGCAGTCGAATGAATTCTGAGGTGTTCAGAGACATACTGTCTGCTCAAATCCAGCTAAATGCGGTCAAATTGATTGGGCAGCGTTTCATGATACAGGTGGACAATGACCCAAAACATACAGCCAAAGCAACCCAGGAGTTTATTAAAGCAAAGAAGTCGAAAATTCTTGAATGGCCAAGTCAGTCACCTGATCTTAACCCAATTGAGCATGCATTTCACTTGTTGAAGACTAAACTTCAGACAGAAAGGCCCACAAACAAACAGCAACTGAAAGTCGCTGCAGGAAAGGCCTGGCAGAGCATTTAAAAATAGGAAACCCAGCATCTGGTGATGTCCATGAGTTCAAGACTTCAGGCTGTCAGTGCCAGCAAAGGGTTTTCAACCAAGTATTAGAAATGAACATTTTATTTCCAGTTATTTAATTTGTCCAATTATTTTTTAGCCCCTGAAATAAAGGGATTGTGTTTAAAAAAAAAAAAAAAAAAAATGCTTTAGTTGCCTCACATTTTTATGCAATCGTTTTGTTCACCCCACTGAATTAAAGCTGAAAGTCTGCACTTCAACGGCATCTGAGTTGTTTAATTTTAAATTCATTGTGGTAATGTACAGAACCAAAATTAGAAAAAAGTTGTCTCTGTCCAAATATTTATGAACCTAACTGTACTATGACTTTCCTCTATAACTCCTAGTTCTAACATGAGCTTGATTTCAAACTCCACCTCTGCTTTTTTTGCATTGGGATGATGGGGGCACTCTAGAACTATAACCCCAGGCTCTGTCACAATGTCGTGTGCAATCAGAGAGGTCCTTCCTGGTTTTTTGTGTACTACCTCCGGGTTGGACAGGATAGCTTCTTCAAGCTCCCCTCTCTGTCTGAAATTTAATTCAGTACCAAAGTTAAGGATATTTTTCTGAGCAAAGAATGAGCAGGGCTGAGCGGAGGAGGGATCAGGGTCCCTCTCCTTCCACGACTTTAGCAAGTTTACATGATATACCTGCTCTCTCGGTCATTGGTTGTTTCATCAAATAATCGACAAGTCCTTTCCTTAACTTCATAGGGGCCTTGCCAGTAAACTAGCAATTTAGAATGGGAGGTAGGAACTAAAACCATGACACACTTTCCTGTGTGGAGTTCTTGGAGAGTCATTCGACTGTGATAATAGTGGGCCTGTGCTGCTTGCTCCTCTTCAATGTAACTTTTTAGTATGGGCCGAATTTTTCCACGTCTGTTACGTGACTGTGCGATATATTCTAATACATTCGTAGAGGGAAGAGCCTCTCCTTCTCATCTATCTTTCAAAATATCCAAAATTCCCCATGGGAATTTTGAACGAGGGGGAGGAGCTGATCCCAGTTCCTCCCGTCCCGGCTAACCACCTTTCGAAGCATTTGCTTGAGAGTCTGATTAAACATCTCGACTAGACCGTCGGTTTGAGGATGATACACCGCTGTCATTAAGTGCTTTATTTTAAGTAACTTTACCGTCTCCTTGAACGTCTCTGAGGTAAAAGGCGTCCCTTGATCTGTAAGGATTTCCTTAGGGATGCCGAATCGCGCAAAGACCTGTACCAATTCCTGTGCGATAGCCTTAGATGTGGCTGAGCTCTAAGGAACAGCCTCTGGATATCGGGTATCATAGTCCACGTGAACTAATATATATTTATGTCCTCGGACTGAGGGCTGTAAGGGTCCTACTATATCGATCCCAATTCTTTCAAAGGGGACATCAGTCAAGGGAAGTGGAACAAGAGGAGCTCGGTACCTCCTAGGATTATGCCGCAATTGACATACTAGGCAAGAGATATAAAAACAGCGAACCTCCTCATTAATTCCCGGCCAGTAGAATCAGAGCTTAATATGCTCTTAATTTTTTTTTTTTGGTGCCCAAATGGCCTTCTAGGAGGTGGGTGTACTCCAATTCACAGGCCTGCCACCAGTAGGTTCGTGGGATTAACAGCTGCCGCACCTCCCCCTCATGTTCCGCTACTGATACAATAGGTCATTTTCTATCACAAAGTGAGGACACTGTGGCATGGGCTAATGAGTCCATTGGCCATTGACTAATATGACTGCATTTTTAGCAAATTTTAGCGAGTCGGCGTTCCACTGCTCCCTTTTGAAAGAAGCCGGTGGTTCTCTAAATTGTAACTATCTTGGAGAGAGAGCCTGGTCTGACCGCAAGGGGCGTGGTTTCTTCCTGGCTCTTCGAGGCACTGTTGGATGATGTTTCTGCCTGTGACTGCCCAGGAACCTCCCCGTCCCCTTCTTAGTCTTCTGTATCTCTCTCCGCCGGCTGATTACACGGATTGGAGACCGTTTGAGATGGGTCATTCCCATTTATAACTAGGCCTAAATTATGTTTGGGAGTAGTCCATACTAAATCACATTTATTATTAGACAAGTCCCACCCTAGAATGACCAGAAAAGGTGGATTTGGGAGGACCGCCATGGGGAATTTTTTTAGCAGTCTTCCATGGCTGATGAAACGGCAGTTTTATATTGTTGGATTTCCCCATGTATAGAAGTTATACTGGTTTTACCCAGTGTTGCGGTAGTACATATCCACGATCAACAACGGAAATGTTGCTGCAGGAATCGAAGAGTGCTTCCATTTTAAACCCATTTACAATTACTACTCCCATATGTGATATCATCAGGGGGTTTGTAAGTGCACATATCCCTCTCTTCTCTCTCCACCTACATTCCTCCTCATTCCCGAGTAAGTTGCACGTCCAGGGACTTCGAAACAGGCTCTGTCTTGTATGAAAGAGGCAGATTTTGTGGGACGTAATCCCCGTGGTGTCCGCTAAAGGACCATTCTGCTCTCCCAGATTGTGAGTCTTAGATGATTTGATGAGGTCGATAAGCTCCTCCATGTTTCGTAATTCTCCCCAGACCGGCTGGATGAAATATTTGGGAAGACTCTTTAGTAAATGAAACGTTTTATCTGTTGTACTATCTGGAATGTGGTACACTCAAATGGCCTTAGCCATAGTGCCAGTTTTTCTGGGTTGAACTTCCAGTTTTTTTTTTTTTTTTTTTTTTTAATTTTTCCTCCTCCTGGTTTGGGGGATGTCCCACGTTTAGCTGCGATCTTGACCCCAATGGGAGGGATTGGCACTCTCCTCCGAGAGTGCATAGTAAGCCCCCTTCGCTTCCCCCATAGGAACCAGCCCACTCCTGTGTGTGTCTCTCCCACTCACTCCCTTTGTTTCTTTACTAGCCTGGTCATGTGTATTGGAGTGGAGCCTGTACCGGGTCTTTACGGACCATGGTACAATCCCCCCACTCGGAAACTCGGCCCTGGTACTCTCCCACCTGGTTTACTTCAGGTCCTGTCCCTGTTTCTTCTGGACTTTAAGCATCCTGCCCAGAAGCTTCACCTCTGTTATAGCACGTCTTTGTTTGAAAACAGTAGTGTCAGATCGTGGGGAGCGTCAATGTGACTGAGAGAATAAAACTGAATAATAAAAAAAAAAAAAAAACCATAAATCAAATTTTTGGAAGTGTCTGGTATCAGACTCTTGATTATGAGTCAGCAGTTCTTACTGCAATACCACCCAAGCGGTCGTGTCAGCATCATACCCTGACACTATTTCTTTTTCTTTGGTTATTTTCTTGGATAAAAGAGCACTTGCTTTGTTATATGTGTATCTTTTGTGAAAGTGTTTATTTTATATTTGGACTTCAGTCTTCACACATTATACACTTGATGTCAAAATGTTGTCGTTAGTACTACCGTGTTTCCCTGAAAATAAGCCCTAGTCAAGATCGTCAACTGAAAAGTAAGGTGCCTAAGACCAAGTTTATACTTCACGCGATGCGATGCGTGTGCCCGAAACTTCCATTAAATTCCGAGGACACCCTCCCACAATATCTCTAAAAAGGGTGTTTAATGATTACATCCATCAATTCGGGGATGTGACCATTCCAGAAGCATTGGTGCAGGACAGAAACAAAATCCTTGGACGGAGCATCAGCTCATTGCAAGGTGAACACAAGCACACACATACACTGGCGTCATTGTCGCTTCACCAAATCCCCAAACCTTCGTGTCTTTGGATGGAAAACTGCATGTTTTTGTGGTAGGTTTCCACAGTGTGCTCAAACTCCAGGCAGGGAACGCAAGGGATGTGTCTCCTGACTGGGAGGCAGCAGCGCTACCGCTCTGCCACCGTGCCACCCCATATGTGTAACTGTTAACAGTATTCATTATTTAAACAAAGTTAATGATTTTTCTGTAAAATGTAACATATATATTTTAACGCATTTCATCTTGAAAGTGATTTCAAGTATAAATCTAAGAATTGTAAATGTGCAGAGAGCTGGAATATCATTAATATGTTCTGTGTGGCGATCTATTGCTGCTCTCAGGTCAGGAGGAAGCCCCAGAAACGTGTAGCGATTTAACAACTGGGTCGGCTTTAAGACGATGTTTACAACGGTCTGCTTTAATGATAAAGTACACTACGAGGTTAAAGTGGACATTTCGAGGTTAAAGCCGAAATTTTTACTTTAATCACAAAATAGATATTTTCATTATATTCTTTTTTTTTTTCTTTGGCTCAAATATGCCGCCGTACATTCTGACGCTATTGTAAAGGTGCAGAAAGAAAAAAAAAAAGAGACTGCACAGAAGATGGTATGTGAGACTTTTAAAATATATTGCGTCATTACTTTGGGGGATATGCAACACTTGAATATCAAAGCAACATGAATATATTTGTTTGTCGGCATTGTGCTTCACCACATTGAACCATTAATCAAACATTGAAGCGCGCACCTCAATCCTGTAGGATACTAAAAGCGGCTAATTTAGCAAGAAATTCAGGCTGGAATTCAGGGTTTGAACGTGGAGAGTTATGATATTCCAGAAGATGACATGACTTTATTTGGATAAATGTATATTGTTTTACATGAATAAACGTAAGACTTCCCCTGAAAATAAGCCTTAGTGCATCCTTTGGAGCAAATATTAATATAAGACCCTGTGTTATTTTCTGGGAAGCACAGTATAACATGCAAAAGCTTTGTTTTAACTTTGTGTTCAACATTTCTTGCATTTCCTGTCATCCTACATTTACATAGATTATTGTAGATACAGAATACAAATGAAATGCATGTGTTCCAAATAACGATATATTATTTACCCTATACAACTTCACCAAGATAAACAAGACTTGAGCTGGGAGAACTTTTTACCGTTTCTGCGGTGGGGGGTGTGGTTGGTGGGATAGCAGGCTGCTTGTATTGATTGACACATTTACAAAACCTAAGACGCTAATGGAGAGGTCCGGAGGAATTTAAGGTGGCCTTGGATTACTAGTTTTTTCATAGGCTTCAGGATTTCTATTGTATTGTTAACAGGTGCAAATCCAACACCCTCAACCAAAATGCTGTAATGTTTCTAACTGAGGAGTGGCTGCTCTGTCCTGAAATTGTACCGCTGAAAAGTTTTCAAACGCAGTATGTATTTTATAAAATGTTTCATAAATGGATGTAGTTTATTGGTGATTTCATGTTCGTCAAAGTTTACGCTTTTTAACAACTGTATAAAGAAATATTTTTTATACAAATCAACTTAAATGAAACAAAAAATGTACGTTTTCAGGGTTGCCAGTTCTGCATGACATTCTGGCTTTCAGACTCTGATGCTCATGCAAGAAATCTTATATTATATTATATTATATTATATTATATTATATTATATTATATTATTCCATTATAAACCTAACATTAGCTACATCAAAAGTTTTGGGGTATTTTGTAAACCCTACAGACTATTTACAAGGTAATAAAGCTGTTACATACATGCAAATGCTTGTGCAGACTTCTCACACCAGATAGCTGACCAAAGTTGACAACTCTGTTTTATTTGAAATGAACTATAATATGCACTGTTTTTGACTGAAATGGCTTGTCATACCATTTGCGTTGTTACTCCAAGAAATATAAAACGGACACAAGAAAAACATTATATGACACATTTTATCTTTTCGAAATAACAAGACCGCCCATACCCAATTGAAATAGCGAATAAAGTGATCAGTTCTTTTGGTATTTATGCTAAAGAGAGGGATTATTTTATTATGGGTGTGAGATTATTGACACTAATACATAAATAAATGAGCACTAATATATGTTACAAACGTGACTGTATTATGTGTTTTACGCCGTTTTTGGGGTGACCGGACCTTTGCTGCCATGAGGATTGCTGACTGTCTCATTGTGTTTCTGATTGGTGAGTGAGTGGTATGCTGATGCAATGGCCCATTAGCAAAAACGAAAGGTGTGATATGTACTGCTGGCAGTTAAAGGTGGTCCTGGTGGTGTGGACACAGACGGTTCTTGTATTAATTGAGATTGGCAATAGGCCCAGTCGGCTATACAACCCACTTACGTATGGCGTTGTGCAGCCTGTATCCAAAGCACTGAAGGTGAGTTCACTGATTGACTTTCAAGGCTTTGATCATATTTGTCCCAGCATCGGTGGTCATGCAAACCATTTGGTCATCTGTGAGCTTCCAGGATCCCAGGGATTCTTTCAGCCCTTGAGCTATTATTTCTCTGTATGGTCATCGGGGAAGTAGGATATCTGGAGGCAGATGCTTTTCAGTGCCCAGTCCTAGTCAATAAAATGAACTGTCAGGCTCACGTAAGGCTCCATGGTTCTGCTCATCCAGAGATGTGTTGTTGCGGAGTAAAACAATGTTTTTTCCAACAGCACAGCAATTTCCCTCCATGTTTCATTGTACAAACTGGGCAATTCCAGCTCCACAATATATTTGCGGCTGTTTATTTTATACTTGGTCTATTACTTTTGCATTCTAGCAAACCCAGGCTTTTCTACTATATAAACGGGCACCATGTCTTTACCGATATGAAATGCCACCGCATCTGTAATGTCCTTCCACCTCTGCCCTGTCTTGTGTGACACTGGAAAATGAGGCAGCTAAAATTGGCTATGTTCTAACATTAGTTCTGGGAATGCTATTACAGCTACCATCAGAATTTTGGTGGCAAACACATTGCTCCCATTCTGCTGGATGCCTTTGTTTCAAATGCTAGAACGGGTCTGTAGTGCTACTACTTTTTGTTTTAACAGCTCCCCCCCCCCCCCCCCCCCCCCCAAACCTTTGACCACACAATGGTCTGTTCCACGACTGACCTCACAAAACCAAACCCATGTCCATTTGACTGAAGTAACATGCCCTTGTTTTGGTACTACTGCGTCGTCTTAAGCCGTATATGTGCACTCATTAGTAGCAGCTATTTTTCTTCACTGTTCTTTCTCTAACACATAGATCTGTCTCTGGGAAACAACGCTAACATTGAGTTATGGTAACTAAGAGAATTACATGTGCAGACTAGTAGAAGCACTTGTGACTGAGGAACAGTTAGATTAGATCCGATATTTTGATTTAAGAATTTTTCAAATCAATTTAAAACAAAAACTCTAATTGGATTAATTTGATTTATTACCCAGTCCTAGCTTATATATTTAAGGTTATAAATAATGAGGTTTCAAATGAGTTTAATTTCATAAGAATGCTTTGCCTATATATATAGGGTGTAAGAAATGAGACGAGATGAGACACACAGAGCCTCAGGAGGAGACTGGTAGTGATTGAATTCCATGGTGTGTGACGGATGTTTTCTTCTTTGGTGATTGGAGCGGTTTTTGAGGTAGCAGCTTTTTATTCCGGTGTTTTCCTGTGGGTGTGAAGGAGAGAAGAGAATTATTACCGCATTCCAGATCCCTGTTTCTCATTGTATCTCTTGAGATAGAGCCCTTTGAATGTCCCCTGTTCGTGCTTGTGTGACAAGGGATGCTCTGAAATAGAAAAGGAAGCTTAGGAAGGATGTTAATCTTGACAGTGTTGATTCTCCTTGCTAATGTAAGATGGTGGGTAAACCATTTGTTAATGTCTTATATTTTTCAAAGCTGATAGCAAAACTTTGTTGAAAAATATCTTTATTTTTTACTTGTGACGTTTACCTCTACATATAATGTCCAATGTAGTATTCTGTGGCAGGGACTTTGCTAGAAAAAACACACTTTTATTTAAATTGATTATGAGTATGATATCTTGTGAAATTCTGCTTGTGCGTTAAAGCCTTATCTGGTAACAAAGTTTGTGGCTTTAATATATTCAGTACCATATCATCTACATATAGTGATGGTTTCCTTACAAGTCCTTCTCTGATGATCCCCTTTTTTTCTAATGCATTTGGAAAGTGAATGGCCATTGGCACAATAGTGACTGCAAAAAGCAATGTTGATAGAGGACACCCTTGACGACTACTATGTTCTAGTTTGAAGTAGTTTGAGATCATGTTAATATAGACAGAGGCTTCTTGACTAGCATTAAGTACTTATATCCATACACATATACAGGGTGGTCCAGATCTAATTATGGAGCTGTTCAACTGACAACTGTCTCCCCGCCATTTTCGAATGCAGGGCAGGTGCTGCCATCTATCGGCAACAAAAAGAAATCTCTATGTGCAGGGCAGGTGCTGTGAATTCTCTGTGTAATAAACTTAAGTTATAGCGTAATGAAAATTTCATAATTAGATATGGACCACCCTATATTTAGGCCAAACCCAAATGTGTGCAATGTGGTGAATAGGTAGTCCCATTCAGCTCTGTCAAAGGCTTTTTCTGTGTCCAAAGGTAAGATCTCTTGTGTTTTAGATTTTATGGGCGAGTATATTAAATTAAACAGACGCCAAAGGTTTGAAGCTCAGTGTCTGTCTTTAATGAATCTGGTTTGGTCAGGTGATATCATAGAATGAAAGACTTTCTCAATCCTTTTAGCTAGAACTTTGGAGAGTATCTTAACATCATTATTTATAAGTAAAACCGGTCTGTATGATGGACATTGTAATAAGTCCTTATTTGTCTTTGGATAGATGTTGATTAATGTGTGACGAAAAGTTTGAAGTGGAATTTAGTTGTCTCTAGTTTCTATAAACGTTGCTAATAACAGTGGAGATAACTTAGTTTAATTTTTTTTTAATATAAAATTCCACTGCATAGCCTTCAGGACCTGCTGATTTCCCACTTAGGATTGAGTTTATAGCATTCAGTAGTTCTGAGATTGTCAGAGGTTTGTCCACTTCCCCTGCACTAACAGTATCTTGCTGCTGTATGTGTATTGCATCCACAAACTTGTTAGATTGTGTCATATCTTAATAAAAATTACTGGAATCTAAGGACTTGTAATACTCCCTATATTTTTATGGTCAAAGATTTTATCTCCGTCTGTTGTGTTATTGCATTGCAGACTTCCTGCTATTAGATTTGTTGAGCGAAGATCATATTATCCTTCATGTTCATGGAAGTGAGTTGTTGCATTTATTTTGTTGTGAAGAGGTTAAATTCTATTTGTACTAGTAGAACCTGTCTTTCTCTATAAAGAGAATGTTCCATGATTCACTGGACTGATTGAACATGAATTGGACTGCTTTTTATCTATTGCTTATCCACAGGTGTTTTAAGTTCATTTAAGGCACACCATTGTGACTGCTGGTTTTCATGCCAACTATTTTCATAAACCAATTTGCCTCCCTTAGTTCGAATTAATTACAGGCAGTCCCCGGGTTACGTAGGAGATAGGGACCGTAGGTTTGTTCCTAAATTAAATTTTGTATGTAAATCGGAACAGGCATATTATTTTTAATAAATGCAATTTGGACAGATGTTTGTCTTGACATATTTATTTTTACTTTTCTGTGCATGCACAGTAAATGCTTAAACATTTTCAAATACAGTACAGCCTTAGATAATGTTGGTAGAACTTGATAGACTTGATGAAGAAGATTGGACTGGTGTCTTAAAGTAGGCATCAAGGGAGATTTGCACGAAACGTTTCTTTTTCTCATCATAAATAGCCTTGTAGCATCTCAGGCCTTTGGTAACTGTTCGGTAAACTTTGGTGAACCTCTCTGTATCAGGATCTTGCTCCTCTAACTTTGCCATTCCTGCTTCAATGAGTCAAAATGCATCAGCTAACTCTTTTGTAGAAAACTTTTTTGTTGGAGTCCCTAGGTCCTGGTTTTCTTTACTGGATGCTATCATCTGCTGTTCTAGTTCCATAAGATCTCTATTGGTTAGTTCTTTGCCATGGGAGACGAGTATTTCTATGATATCATTTTCACTGATGTTCAGCTGCAGCTGATTTCCAGTAGCAACCATAGCTTTCATCATCTGTAAACCCCAGAAATTCTTGTGTGAATTGGGGGCACACTTTTTTCTAAACGCCTCTCATATTTGTCTCTTTTACTTCAACCCAAGCGTCAGCAATATTTTTAATGGCATCATAAATGTTATAACTTTCCCAGAACTCCCTTAAGGTCATATCATCATTTTGAGTAGCCCTGACAGCTTGAGAGAATGTCCTCGGTAAATAATAGGCCTTAAAGGAGGCTATGACTCCCTGATCCATTGGCTGGAGTAGTGATGTAGTGTTGGGAGTTAGAAACACCACCTTTACATTGGGGTGCATGTCATCTAACGTGTTTGGATGTCCAGGGGAATTGTCAAGGAGAAGGAGAATTTTGAAAGGAATGTTTTTGCCCAAACAGCATTCAACAGCAGGGATAAAATGGTTTTAAAAGCAGTCTTAAAAGACAGCAACTATGACCTAAGCCTTTTTATTTGCCATCCAAATAACAGGAAGAGATGCCTTAGTGACACTACATAGTGACCTAGGATTTAGGGAGTGATGCACCAACAAAGGCTTGAGCTTGAAATCCCCAGATGCATTAACCCTAACTAATAAAGTCAGCCTATCCTTTGATGCCTTATGTCCGACTGTAACCAAGTGCTCTTCCAGTGGATGATGAAGTTTCACCTCTCTGTGACCTTTTTATTATTTATACTTTATTTTCCATGGTGATGGTTTTTCTTTTCTTTACTGTATCACCAGCACTTGCATTAGATTTGTGTTTCAGAGACATTGTTGAAGGATGAAGATGGTTAAGATGAGCTCTTCTGCACAGCACTGTACACGCTATCACAGCAGGAAGGCACCCCTCGTCAGCATGTCTGGTGTACTGATGAGAGACAACTTCCTGCTATGTACGTAACAGTACAAGCAGGCTTGCTATTGAGAATGAATGGGGGTGGCGAGGGGCGGTTCACCACCCACCCACCACACAGTAACCTCCTCTTACATACAGTACGCTACCTGCAGTGTCCGCCTACTGAGAACGAACAGGATGCGGCCAAAGGCAGGTAGTGAATTGCCCACCACCGCCCCCATTCAACAGGCAGCCACCCGAGGCACACTACAATGCTGCCCACCACCGCCCCATTCACCCCCAATGGCCTCCGTTCAGCCACAACCGAGTCATCGCTTGCAGCATCACCAGCCGCCCACAGGGAACAAATGGGGTAGTGGGCGGTAAAACGGCCCCTTCCGCCCCATCTAGCCTCCATCCTGCACACGAGTGTTAGCTGTGGCCCCGGTGACTATGGACCCTGGGACACTGCTTGACGCACACCCATCCACCCACTGAGAATGAATGGGGTGCGACCCCCACCACCCCATTCATCGACCGGAGCTGCTTGAGGGACACTACACTGCACAAGCAGTGAAACCACCCCCTCAAGCCTCTGTCCGGCCTCCGCTTGCATCTGCATCGCTTTGATCTGGCTTTTATGTAAGTAACATATAAATGTTAATGTTTTGGGCACAAGCACCATCCAGATCTAGACTGCAGACGTGCATTCTTTCTCCGATGTAGAACCGTCGTCATCATCTGAGTTCACCTCTGTTATAGCGCGTCTTTATGTGAAAACAGCAGTGTCAGATTGGGAGGTGAGAGGTGGGATCGTGAACGCGACATAGAGAATAAAACTGAATAAAAAAAAAACAAAGCTAACCTTTACAAGTATCATAAATTTACACAGGTTGTTACAGACTCAAATCAAATGTATGTTTTTATTCTAAGATAGTAAGAATAAGAGCAGCTCACTTCTCAAAACGGAGTTGTCCAATGTTGAACCTGTGAAGTTTGGATTACCAATCAACAGTTGTTACCATTGCGCCACCGAAGCGATCGTATCAAAGGGGTGTGAATGTTGCACCCTAATGCAAGTTCTTTTTCTGCAGTTATATTCTTGAATAGAAGCGCACTTGTTCTGTTATATTTGTACCTTTTGTGAAAACTGTTTATTTGATATTTGGACTTCAGGCTTCACACATTAAACACGTCATGTCTACATTTTGTCAATTATTACTAAAACATAAAAAATGTTTCTGTTTTAACGATGTGTTTATATGGATTGTTGTAGACATGGAACACACATGAAATGCATGTGTTCCAAATAACCATATAGTATTTATAAAAGGTGTAATTTTGCTTGACTTCTGACTCTATACAACTGTAAGTAACTGACACGCAGGTAAACAGACTCGAGCTGAGAAAACTGTGAGGCGGTGGGGGGGGATGTGATAGAAGGCTGCTTGCTGCTTATCGACACATTTACATGACAAAAGACGCTGATGGAGAGGTGGGACGGATATACAAGTTTTTTCGTAGGCTTTGGTAATTCTAGTGTTAAATGACGTTGAACCAAAAAAAAAAAAAAGCAAGTAAAATAAAATGAGTTAATCTCAGTGTAACATTCAAGTTCTTGCTTTTTTGAAAACCCATTTTGTGATACCTGTATTGACAGAAAAAGGCAGAAACTGGGAAGGTGCTTGCTCAGTGAATGCAGAAGTCCAGTTAAAACAGAAGATGTTCTGAATGAACACCTCCAGCCCCAGAGATCCTTTGAGCTGAACTTTAGAATCACTGGATTCTAGCTACGTGTGTTTCCTGCATTTATTTTCTGATTTTTAAAAAAAGAAAAATCCATAGTTGCTTTGGTCAATCAAGAAACGTTAACTGATTAGCTAGGAAGTAGAATTCCAAATACATATTGGAAATCAAAACAGTATAGTTAGAAAAAATCTGTCAGATTATCTTGAGTAAAACTGATACTGGGAATAATCATTTTGTCAAGTGTAGGAAAAATCATGTGTTTATAATGTCATCATTGTGAAATGCTCAGCTGATCTGTCTTGTCTGAAGTGAAACAATTGTGATCATAAAAAAAGCCTTTTGTGAAATGGAGATACTAAAAGTGGTAATCAGTAAAATTATTGAATCTGTGAAACTGGTACCTCTTTTGGCTTAACTGCTGAACCCTTTATTCATATCTTGGCAGAGGATATCCAGAGGTGAGTTGTAGATATCAGTCAGTTTAGTCATAAGGTACATCTATAGCTAGTGAGGAACTGAAAGACAACACAGATGTGGCCCTGCTGTGCATTTGTCGAATATTTTGATGATGTAAAATTTACAGAAGAGTAACGTGCAGGTGACTGCTATTCTAAGTGCTATTCTTGCATTGTTTATAAATGAAGTGTCCAACATGGAATGTACATAAGGGTAGTCTGTCAGTTCTGCAATCCAAATTCAAGGAGTTAGGTGCCAAGCTGAGGAGCAGAACTGACAAGGTAGTCTTCTTCGAAGTTGTGCCTGTGCCACGCGCCAGTCCAGGTAAGACTGAGGAGATTAGAAGGCTTAACGTATGGCTCAAATCTTGGTGCAGGATAGAAGGGCATAGGTTTATGGGGCATTGGGACTCCTTTTGGAACAGATGGGACCTGTTCCGCCGTGACAGGTTACATCTGAATTGGAGGGGTACTAATGTATTGGGGAGGCGTATATGTAGGCTAGTCGAAGATTGTTTAAACTAGGGAATGTGGGGGCAGGGAGTTTAGGACAGGCCAGGTTTAGATCTATACATAGAAGAACAAACAAGGGTGTAGAAATAAAAATGCATAGTAATGTAAATTCTAAGCAAACATTTAAATGTAGAAGGAGTAACACCTTATAAATAGCTTGCCTTAATGCTAGAAGTATCAGAAATAAGGTAAGTGAGTTGGAGTTGTATGCAGCAGAGCATAATTATGATATTATAGCAATAACGGAAGCCTGGCTAAATAACAAAGATGGGAGTGAGTGTAACATAGAGGGATACACATATTTTAGGAAGGATAGACCGAACAGAAAAGAAGATGGGGTTGCTGTTTATGCCAAACAGGATTTAAATGTAAGTCCTTTTCGGTTGGATGATGAGCCCCATCTTAGTGAGGACCTTGCAGATGGAGAAGCACAAGAGCAGGAGTTTTTAGAAGTAATCAGTGACTGATTTTTAGCACAGCATATTAAAGAACCAAAAAGAGGTGAAGCCTGTCTGGATTTAGTATTTTGTAATAATCAAGATAGAATTGAGGGTGTAGAGGTGATGGAACTACTAGGGTCAAGTGATCATCCTCTTTAATAAAATCCCTGTGTGCGTCCAGGTGTATGTGTGTCTTCTGGTGAAGTGCGCATGCGTGGGGCACGGTGCGATGCGCGGTATTACTGTCAGAGAAAATTACAGGTGTTTTACGGAAATACAAACCAGTATTACTGTGAGAGGGAATTAAAGGTACACAATACAGTGACGCATATTACAGCCACATACAAGCCAGTATTACTGTCAGAGAAAATTAAAGGCATATTACGGACGTACAAGCTGGCGGACGTACAAGACAGTATTACTGTCACAGAAAATTAAGGGCACACAATACATGGCGGCAGCCCACGAAGAACGGTCATCTCAGCAAGTAAACATCAACAAAAGAAAGGCTGAAAGACAAAGAAAAATAAAACCAACAAACAGAATAAGGTCAAGGTCCCTTGCCATTAATATAGACTGTTCCTACTAATGTTTATGCACTACTGATCTAGCGCCCGTTATTGTAACGGGCTTAATGACTAGTAATGTCATGCAATTCTCAGTATTTTGTAAGAGTACAGATGCAAAGACTAAAATTGTTAAGTTGAACTTTGGAAGGGCTAATTTTGAACAGATGTGACTATGTCTAAGTAGGATACACTGGGATAAGCTTTTAAGTGTGGTGACAGTCGAGGAGCAGTGGAACAGGTTTAAAAATGTTTTACATGTAATGCAGGACAGATACATACAGTACCTTACAGTACATTTGGAATTAATAGGAAACTAAAAAAAAGTCCACGGTGGATTTAAAAAAGTTGCAAAGGAAAAACTACTTTATAAGGCATATAAGACTAATGACTGCAAAGTGAATCGTAGAGTGTATGAGAACATGAGGGCAACCATTAAAAAGGATATCAGGGAGGCTAAAAGACAGTTGGAGAGGAATACAGCAGATAAGGTGAAAGACGACCCTAAGAGATTCTTTCAGTTTTTTAGTAGTAAAAGAACAGTCAATGAGGAGGTCAAGTGCATCAGAAATAGTAAAGGGGAATTAAAAGATAGACATTGAAATAGCAGATGCCCTAAACATACATTTTTGAGGTGTTTACAAGTGAGCAAGTGGATAACCTCCCAGAGGTAAACAGGACTACTAAGGAGGTACTGAGGGATTTGGAAATTGTAGAGGGGAAAGTGCTGCTTAGATTAATAAGCTGAAATCAAACAAATCACCAGGACCAGATAATATTTACCATCAAGTTCTTAAGGAGGCTAGCGAGTACATATATAAACCTTTGACACATATTTTTAGGAAGTCACTGCTCACTGGAGAGATTCCAAAGGACTGGAAAATGGCAAATATCATCCCATTATATAAAAAGGGTGACAGGGCAGATCCAAGCAACTATAGGCCAATAAGCCTAACATGCATCACAGGAAAATTAATGGAAGGAATTATTAAGGATAAGATTGAGCAACACCTGGCAAGGACAGGAGTTATTCTGAACCGTCAGCATGGGTTCAGAAGAGGGAGGTCGTGTTTTACTAACATGCTGGAATTCTATGAGGAGGCAACAAAACGATACGATCAAAGTGGAGCATATGATATTATTTATCTGGACTTTCAGAAAGCATTTGATAAGGTGCCAAATGAGAGGTTGGGCATCAAATTAAAAGAAGGGATTTCAGGGTGATGTTTTTAGATGGGTGCAGAATTGGCTCAGACACAGGAAGCAGAGGGTGATGGTGCAAGGAACCTCATCAGAACTGGCTTATTTTAAGAGTGGTTTTCCACAGGGGTCAGTGTTAGGGCCGCTGCTATTTTTAATATATATAAATGATTTAGATAGGAATATAAGTAACAAGCTGGTTAAGTTTGCACATGATACGAAGATAGGAGGATTAGCAGATAATTTGGAATCCGTTATGTCATTACAGAAGGACTTGGATTGCATACAGGCTTGGGCAGATTTGTGGCAGATGAAATTTAATGTCAGTAAATGTAAAGTATTACACATAGGAAGTAAAAATGTTAGGTTTGAATACACAATGGGTGGTCAGAAAAGTGAGTGAGTCATAGTGGACTCTAAGCTATTGACTTCCTGACAGTGTTCAGAAGCCATTAAGAAGGCTAACAGAATGGTTAGGTTATATAGCACGATGTGTGGAGTAGAAGTCCAAGGAGTTTACGCTCAACCTTTATAATGCACTGATGAGGCCTCATCTTGAGTACTGTATGCAGTTTTGGTCTCCAGGCTACAAAAAGGACATAGCAGTACTAGAAAATGTCCAGAGAAGAGCGACTAGGCTGATTCCAGGGCTATAGGGGTTGAATTATGAGGAAAGATTAAAAGAGCATTAGCCTATACAGTATAAGCCAAAGAAGATTGAGTTGACATAATTGAAGTGTTTAAAATTATGAAGGGAATTAGTACAGTGGATTGAGACTGTTATTTTAAAATGAGTTCATCAAGAACACGGGGACACAGTTGGAAACTTAAGGGTAAATTTCGCACACACATTAGGAAGGTTTTCTTTACATAAAGAGTGATAGACACTTGGAATAAGCTACCAAATAGTGTGGTAGACAGTAAGACGTTGAGGACTTTCAAAATTCGACTTGATGTTTTTTTGGAAGAAATAAGTGGATAGGACTGGCGAGCTTTGTTGGGCTGAATGGCCTGTTCTCTTCTAGAGTGTTCTAATGTTCTAATATTTATTTCTTTGACTTCTGTACCGTGTCTTTTAACATTTTTCAGTACCTGCCACTTTTAAATGATGTGTGTGGCTTAATCCGATATGGTTAGTTTCTGATTTTACCAAGATAATTTTTCACCTTCAACCAATACATTTTAAACTCCAGCTCTAGCAAGAGAAATCCAGTAAATGCATAAAAAAAAACAGAGCATATTTTATTTGTAGAAATAAAAAAGGTCCTGCATTTCTCATTCACAGAAAATGGAAAATCCTCTGAGCACGGAGGAAAAAAAAAAAGCTTTTCTCTTTAGAGTTGATTAGATAAACGTGAACACTTACAGTATGTCGTTGCATTAAAAATTATAGCTGTCATTAGACATTGGTAAATCTTTTAGTAAGTGTCCATATTTGTTTATTTCATACCAACCAAAAAGAACAACAGAATGACTGAATGTAAAGAAATGGATGCTAAATGCATAATGTAGCCAGTATACTAGTATATCTTATAGACATAGGTTCTTAAGTGATTAGAATTTCTTAGATTTGTGACAAGATTGAAATTGAATTCCACTGGCACAAGCTATATACTGAGTAGGAGAAACCAAATTTAAAAAAAAAAAAAAAAAAATCAAGAATGTCAAAAATAATACTGTTATTTTCTGTGTTTTTTCCTCTGTGGAAAACTGTTACATTCATTGGTTAATTTCTCAGTTTGAGGGCATTTTTTGCTTTTCTCTATCTTTGAGTATATGATTAAACAGATGCAAAGATGTCTGGTATTTTAAAAACTTTTTATTTTTAGCTTTGATGCATCTTGTTTTGTTCGGCCCTGGGCCAAAAAGAGATACAGTAATCCCTCGCTATATCGCGCTTCGCCTTTCGCGGCTTCACTCCATCGCGGATTTTATATGTAAGCATATTTAAATATATATCGCGGATTTTTCGCTGCTTCGCGGGTTTCTGCGGACAATGGGTCTTTTAATTTCTGGTACATGCTTCCTCAGTTGGTTTGCCCAGTTGATTTCATACAAGGGACGCTATTGGCAGATGGCTGAGAAGCTACTCAGCTTACTTTTCTCTGTCTCTCTTGCACTGACTTTCTCTGATCCTGACGTAGGGGGTGTGAGCAGGGGGGCTGTTCGCACACCTAGACGATACGGACGCTCGTCTAAAAATGCTGAAAGATTATCTTCACGTTGCTATCTTTTGTGCAGCTGCTTCCTGAAATGACATGCAGCACGGTGCTTCGCATACTTAAAAGCTCGAAGGGCACGTATTGATTTTTGATTGAAAAACAAACTCTGTCTCTCTCTCTTTCTTTGTCTGCTCCTGACGGAGGGGGTGTGAGCTGCCGCCTTCAACAGCTTTGCGCCACGGTGCTTTGCATACTTAAAAGCAGCCCTATTGATTTGTTTGCTTTTCTCTCTATCACTGTGACAGCCTGTGCTCCTGACACGCACTCCTTTGAAGAGGAAGATATGTTTGCAGTCTTTTAATTGTGAGACGGAACTGTCATCTCTGTCTTGTCATGGAGCACAGTTTAAACTTTTGAAAAAGAGACAAATGTTTGTTTGCAGTGTTTGAATAACGTTCCTGTCTCTCTACAACCTCCTGTGTTTCTGCGCAAATCTGTGACCCAAGCATGACAATATAAAAATAACTATATAAACATATGGTTTCTACTTCGCGGATTTTCTTATTTCGCGGGTGGCTCTGGAACGCAACCCCCGCGATGGAGGAGGGATTACTGTATTTGGAATATTTTAATAGTGCACCTTGCCCATCACAGTAGTCCAGCAACAGAAGCTTGTACATGTACAGAGTTAAAGCCCAACTTTGTACAACTCTTCAACATGTTTCATACTTAATGTCATACAGATCACATGCATAATAAAAAATAGTTGATTTGTTGCTTAAATGCTTTCAGCATTCTTATTTAAGTTGCAGTCAGACGACAGATGAAATTTAAACTCTAAGTAAACCAGTATTTTAGTATTTACATCACACAAAAAAATAAAATATATCTGTTAATTTAAATACTAGTGCTTCTCCCCTTTTCTGTTTTTGTATTATTAATACATATATATATATATATATACTTGTTATGGGAATGAGTATGACATATAGGGCAAGTCATTTTGTTATTGTTATAGGATAGATAATAAGAGATAAAGCCATTTAAATGCACATTTTATTTTTTTAGTCATACTTCAAAATAGTCAAAATGCATAATCTCTGCTTCCTTACTGGGGCCTTTCATGTGTTTTTATTAACAAGTCATCAACCCCATTCTCAGTTTAATGCTGTCTTATTGCTAATAACAGATTTGCTAATTGAGACATTTACATATTAAAATGATTCACACTTGCAGTTGGTTAATTGATTATATGATGGTATTCTCAATCCATTAACAAACATTTATCTGTAATATACAAATATTTTATCAAATCAGCAACAACAGTATCAGGATTTTCCCTTTCTAAGTATGTTTGTTTTTTTAGCTTTCTATTTTAAGTCCCATGGTAGATGATTTTTTTTTTTGAATTCCAGAACCTGTCTGCTGCTGTTAATGTGTATTTCTACTTGTCTGTTTAAAGTATATAGGTCACTTTACGTTGCCTTTTGTCTGTGTGCAGTGAAACATAGAAACTAAACTGAAAATATGAAGGTGTTGCAGCCATTGCCTGATTTTTTTTTTAATAATTTAATTAAGCTTGATTTTAATATGAAATTTAAAGTAGTAGACAAGGAATTAGAATTTTATTCATGACAACAGTGTTAAGTTTCATGTGTAACAGTGGGATAGGTTATTTATGCTTCTAGAGGCTGAGTTTAGTTGTCAGCAGTTTTTCATAGTTAATTCACAATGTATATTTCTGCATTACATGTCTGAGACAAAGATTCTTAACTTAATTGATTACATCTTTCAAGAGATAGTAATGATTATCACTCATGGTTCCCACGCGTCCTGGAAAACCTGAAAATTTTGAGGGTTATTTTCCAGTGATTGAAATGACCTGGAAACTGATCGAAATGGCCAAATGTCCTGGAAATAATCTTTCTTGTCCTGGAATTTTATTTCTGTTTTCGCTTTTTAATTTTTCTGTTTGAAACAGCTTGCTGTTCGTAAGTCTAGATATGATGACAGCTGAGCTAGGTTGTGGCCTCTGCTGCGCAATGTCTCCACCTACTAAGACATGTATAGGCAATTATATTTGAGTTTTGACCCTCGTTGCTCTAGCTTGTCAGTAGCTGACAGGAGAACAACAGAACATCAGTTCATCACTTGAAATTTCTGCTGAGTGCATGACTGTAAGTATGACCACAGTGCATATGGTGCAACTGACAGTTTTGTTACTTCATACCGTCTGATGTGGACCCAGGTCGCATATTAAACATGTCAAGTAAATTGGCGATGCTAATTTCTGTTAGCCTGTTAATGGCAATTCCCATTAGGTGTTAGCATAGTGCTAATTGTCTAATGACGGTAATCAGAATACTTTATTGATCCCGGAGGAAATTGCTTAATCAATCTAAAATCATTTTGTAGGCCTACGTGATCCCACTGTTAAGCAAATAAATTCAGTGAACCAAACCTAAAACAGCACGAACACGATAACAGTCTTAAAAAGAATTAGACTAGGAGCTACTGCTTTCATTTAAAACAAATAGGGCTTAGGCTACTTGAAGCCTACATCTAAATGCCTGTTCTTGTGTGTTTGTGTAGGTTCGTGTGACATCCTTGCAGCCGAGCAATCGCCACACAAATATTACTTGGCTTGTGCCGTTTATTTGCACAACTGAACACGCTTAACAGCTCCTGGCTCAACTTCTTATTCTAGCTTGCTTCCATTATTCCACAGAACGTTAGCTCCCTCTAGAGGAATTATATGGGTATGCTTTCACATTAAGTTCACCACAGTTAGCCTACAGAAAATCTGTACTGGATCAGTATTTCTATTTAGCCTACATTTTTGTACATTAGCCTACATTTTTGTACATTACTGTATTTAATGTTTTTGACACTAATAGGCAGTGTTGCAGGAAAAATAGTAGCCTATAATGGTTAATTTAGAGAATGTATTTCTAATTACAGAAGTGAGGGAAAGCAGAATCATGTCAAGGAGGTGTACGTTTAAGGAGGAATGGAAGATAAATCCTGAGTTCAGGGACTGGATAGGACATGTGACAGATAATGTACATCAGGCATACTGCAAGATATGCAAGAAAGCTTTTGATGTAGGCAACATGGGCATTTCTGCTGTTAAAAGACATGCCAAAGGACAGGGACACAAGAGGGTTATGTCAAGTCAAGGCACAGGACCACGCATGACTGATTTCATCAATCAATCTCCCACCCCCCAAAATTCTGAAGCTAGCAGACAGGCAGCAGAATCAGAGAGTCAAGGAAGCAGCGAGGTCCAGCCCTCAACTTCTGTAACTCCACCTCAAGCTACACTCACAATCGGAGCTCATTTTTCAAGTGAAGCTGTTTTAGAAGCAGAGATCCGCTGGGTGATTAAAGTGTCCCTTTCCAAATATTCTTTCAATTCCTGTTCAGATATGGGTTCATTGTTTCACCTGATGTTTCCAGATAGTGAAATTGCCCAAAAATTCTCATGTGGTGCAACAAAAGCAGCGTATCTGATGTGTTTTGGCCTTGCACCATATTTCAGAGACAAGCTAGTGAAAGACATTAGACAGTCCAACTGCTATACCATTTCATTTGATGAATGCACAGACCGAGCAGATGGATGTGCTTGTGCGGTACTGGAGTGATAATGAAGAAAAGGTAGTTGTGCATTATCTGGACTCCCAGTTTCAAGGGCACACACAATCAGAGAAGCTTGTTGAGAGCATTAAAGTTTCCCTCTCTCCACTTGATCCAAACAAGCTCCTGCAAATCTCGATGGATGGACCAAGTGTCAACAAAAAAATTTTGAGATTATTTGAAGAAGACAGGTCTAAGGAGACCCCAGATAAACCTAGGAACCTGTGGTCTTCATACAGTTCATGGAAGCTTCCAACAAGGCGAGAAGGAAAGTAGATGGAAGATAGGTGACAAACTAAGAGCCCTTTGGCAGGTTTTTCATGACACACCAGCCAGACGGGATGACTTTATTGAAATTACCAAAACATCAACATTCTCTCTAAAATTCTGTGCTCACAGGTGGGTGGAGGACTTGCCAGTGGCAGAGAGAGCACTTAAGATGTGGCCACATGTTGAAATATTTGTCGACAATTACAAGAAACTGCCAAAGAGTAAAATGCCAACGTCAACATCATACACTGTGGTCAGAGAGGCTGTTGGTGACCCCCTTTTTGAGGCAAAATTACAGTTTTTTGCCTATGTGGCAAGGCAGCTGAAACCCTTTCTTGAGACTTTCCAGACTGATGCCCCCATGATGCCATTTTTGGCAAAAGACATTCAGGCCCTTCTGAAGAGTTTGATTTCATGCTTTATGAAGAGGGAGATACTGGATAACATCAAAACACCTGTCCAAATGCTTAAAATTGATGTACTGGACAAAACACTCCATTTGCCACTGAAAGAGGTGGATCTTGGCTTTGCCACCAAACAAGCTCTTGAGAAAGCCTCCGAGAAGCTGCTTGAAAAACCGCTGCCGGGTCAACAATTCCGGGGAGAATGTGTAGCCTTCCTGTCCGCAACAGCAAAGAAACTGCTGGACAAATGCCCTTTGAATTATGCAGCAGTAAGGCACATGGCATGCCTAGATACAGTAACTGTGATCAGCGATGAAAGGCGTGCCATCTCCATGTTTGAGAAGCTCTTACAACTGCTTCTTAATGCCAAATGGCATACAGCAGAGGACTGTGACCAAATCCTGAGTGAGTACAAGATGTTCCTCACTGAAATGGTGTAGCACCATAAGGAGGAATTTCAAGGGTATAGAAGTAGCTCCTGTCGGCTGGACACATTCATGGGAAGATTTGCTGGTGACAAAGCAGAGAACGCAATTCTGTGGAAATCAATGAAAGACCTGTTCACATTGTCACATGGGCAAGCAGCGGTCGAAAGAGGGTACTCTGTGAATAAGGACATGCTGGTTACAAATCTGAAAGGAAGGACTCTGATGTCTCTTCGCCTAATCCAAGATTCTTTGACTGGTGGCTCATTTGATGGAGTATTGCCAAAGCCCCTCTTGCAGCATTGCAGAAATGCCAGGATGCGATATGTCCAATACCTTGATGATGAAAAAAAGAAGAAAAAGGAAACTGAAAATGATAAGCAAAGAGAAGAGCTCCGCTCTGAAATCACAAAGGTGGCAGCAAAGAGACAGTAAATAATCACTAGCATTGAGGCAATGCAAGAAGAAGCAGATGCAATGGCAGAGAAGGTTGAGAGAAAACAGTACTTTACACTGCTCACAAAATCTAATGCCTATCGTAAAAGTGTTGCTGAAAAAAAGAAAGAGGTCATCAGTCTGGATGCAGTTTTATCAGACCTCAAGGAGCAACACCAGCATTGTTTCTAAACCTAGGCCTACACCAGATGCCTTTTTCATAGGTTACACTACAGTGACTTATAGATTGATTGTTTGTTTTTTTTTTCCCCAATATACTGGAGTTCAGGCTTTTATCCTTTGTTCCTAGTATTCTTTCTAGTTTAACCAAGTTTTCAACTCGGGAATTGATGGCAAGGCTATCATGATTTAAAATGGATGTATTTTGCTTCTTTTCCCACAAAGATAAGTTCTTTATTATAATCTTTGTCGTTGACTTATGCAAATTCTACAGCTGCTGTATTCCCAGTAAAGCTACCAGTTGAAAGTTAACTCTGACTTTGTTTTGTCGCGTGCCAATTGTTGCATATATTAGTGTTATAGGCATCATACACATGATATAGGCAATAAATTGGCTTTATGCAGTTTTGTTTAATACAAACATTGTACATAAATTTATTTGATACAAACAATGACATAATATGTAATATGCAAGTAACTTTTACTGAAATTAGGTCACTATGGTAGCCTATTTCATGGTGTGATCAACAGCTCTATATTGAACATTATGGAATTGCTCAGTATATGTCAGTGTTTGGATAGTTTTACACAATCCAAGAGGCATTTATTTCTTTAAAAGAGTTTTGCAGTTTAAAACAGTGTGTAACAAAAAGAGGTCAAACAACTCCATTATACATCAGTGCATTAATTGGTGTTGCCTTTATGTAATTTAGCATATCGGTGACACTAAGTCCCTGCATAATCAAAGAGAAATTAAAATGGCGTTAAGCCTGCGACTAAAGTGTATGACTGTATGACCAGATCCTGTCATGAATTTCCGGAAAAAGCTCCTGGAAATGTCCTGGAAATGTCCTGGAAAATGATTCCTTAAAAAGAGTGGGAACCCTGTCACTGTTACATGATAATTAATACTCTGCAACTCATGCTGTATCTGACAAGACTGCTTTAAGGAATACTGTGAGACTGGAAGGTCTAATACTGAACAGTGTAGTACTGGCATGCTTTCATTTAAATTCACCTAATTTTATGTACTAACTGTATTGTATTATTTCATTTAATATTTATGTTGAAATACATACTATTTTTTTTTTTGTTTTGAGAAAAAAAGAATTATAAATGGATGGCATCCAAGCTTGATTGGAGAGAAAAACACTTTAACTGTTTGATATTTATTCAGTTTTTGCAGTTCTGCACTTAAACTCAATTCCTGAACAGAGTCAGTGTCTAAAAATAAAAAAGGGAATTTTATGAAACTTTAACTTAACTGTTTTTTACGTACTTTTCAGTTATACATTTTCTAAGCTTTATTTTTACTTTTGTTTTATATCTGCAAAAAAGGCCATGACATTTTTAAACCAACCATTTTGACATTACAGTAATCCCTCGCTATATCGCGCTTCGACTTTCGCGGCTTCACTCTATCGTGGATTTTATATGTAAGCATATTTAAATATATATCGCAGATTTTTTGCTGGTTCGTGGATTTCTGCGGACAATGGGTCTTTTGATTTCTGGTACATGCTTCCTCAGTTGGTTTGCCCAGTTGATTTCATACAAGGGATGCTATTGGCAGATGGCTGAGAAGCTACCCAACCAGAGTGCGTATTACATTTTAAATAAAACTCCTCAAATATATTGTGAGCACAGGGGCTGTTCGCACCCCTAGAGGATACGGCCGCCCCTCAAAAAACGCTGAAAGATTACCTTCACATTGCTCCCTTCCTTGCTGGGCTTACATGTGGCTGCTTTGTCAAGCTATATGCTTCCTGCATGGTGCTTCGCATACTTAAAAGATCAAACAGCACGTATTGAATTTTGATTGTTTGCTTTTCTCTCTCTCTCTGTCTCTCTCTCTCTGACATTCTATGCTCCTGACGGAGGGGTGTGAGCAGGGGGGCTGTTCGCACCCCTAGACGATACGGACGCTCGTCTAAAAAATGCTGAAAGATTATCTTCACATTGCTCCCTTCCATGCAGCTGCTTTGTCAAGCGACATGCTTCCTGCACGGTGTTTCGCATACTTAAAAGCTCGAACGGCACGTATTGATTTTTGATTGTTTGTTTTTCTCTGTCTCTCTCACTCTCTCTGACATTCTCTGCTCCTGACGGAGGGGGTGTGAGCAGAGGGGCTGTTCGCACACTGGCCTAGAGGATACGGACGCTCCTTTAAAAAATGCTGAAAGACAACCTTCACATTGCTCCCTTCCTTGCAGCTGGTTTGTCCGGCGGTGCTTCGCATTACTTAAAAGCCAAACAGCCTTATTGATTTTTGATTGTTTGCTTTTTTCTCTCTCTCTGACATTCTCTGCTCCTGACGTGCACTCCTTTGAAGAGTAAGATACTGTATGTTTGCACTCTTTTAATTGTGAGACGGAACTGTCATCTCTGTCTTGTCATGGAGCACAGTTTAAACTTTTGAAAAAGAGACAAATGTTGGTTTGCAGTGTTTGAATAAAGTTCCTGTCTCTCTACAACCTCCGGTGTTTCTGTGCAAATCTGTGACCCAAGCATGACAATATAAAATATCCATATAAACATATGGTTTCTACTTCATGGATTTTCACCTTTCGCGGGGGGTTTCTGGAACGCAACCCCCGCGATCGAGGAGGGATTACTGTACCAAAAAAAATTACAGGATTGACACGGGCTTTGTTTAAAGGGTTGCATTTATTTGTATATTGTAGTGTTTTATTTTTTCTTCTTCTGTATAATCAATTTGTGCTGTTAATTGTGCTCATTTTTGATGGCAATGTGTGGAAAGCAGATTAACTTTATTTTTTCCTTGTGCAGAAGTGCAGCTTAATTTTTGTACTTATTTTTCTTATTTTTAACTGTCACCAAGCTAATTGCTATAGTTAATATTTAAGTGTTTGTTGCTACTTAATATTCATTGCTAAGGACCCATGGGCTAGTTTTAGACTCAATGAGGAAAATGGTGCCCACATTCCGGAAATGATGGGCTTAATGCTGAATTAGTAGAAATGGTAAACTCCTAGACTTTGGACTTGGTGATAATTTTTGGTGGAATGCCCCAGCTTGTGTGATTTGGCAGTGTTTTTCTCATCACACTAATTCTGATCATCATCATTCGTACCTCCTTCTATACAATTGACTCCCTCAATGTTTTTATATATTTATGTGTGTGTGTATGTGTATATGAAGGTTGCTGAGGGTTGTGTTGGTGTTCCCAGAAGGAGGTGTATCATCTCGCAGGGCACCCTGGATATCACCCTGGAATCGAAGCATTACACGTATCTAAATCTGTTCCTCGGAGAGTCGCAGTCAGTGCAGCTGACGGAACGGTCCTTACGGATGACATTGCAGTTGTGACCCGCTGGGCTGGCTACTTTGAGCAGTTGTCCAAAGCTGTTCCTCCGGCTAGGATGTTGGATATTTTTGGGTCCACGGTTCTTGAGGCTGATCCTCCAATTAGCTGTGAACCACCTAGTCTCATGGAGATTGCACAGGTTGTGAACCAGCTGAGGGGGGGAAAAGGCTGCAGGGATCTGTGGTATCCGGGGTGAACTTCTCCAGGCTGGTGGTAAGGCTGTGCTCCTGGCATTGCAAGCAATCTTTGCTTCCATTTGGGAGACTGGCATCATCCCAACTGACTGGAAAATGGGATTTGTCGTCCCTATCTGGAAAGGGAAGGGTGATCGCCTGGATTGCAGTAACTACAGGAGGATAACACTGCTCTGGGTGCCAGGTAAGGTCCTTGCTAGGGTTGTCCTCAATGGGATCCGTGATCACTTGCTCACCTACCAGCGACCGGAACAGTCTGGTTTTACGCCTAAGAAGTCTACCATCGACCACATCCCGGCACTGAGAGTTCTTTATGGAGCTCAAACGAGAATATCGGCAGAGTTTCTTTGCAGCCTTTGTCGATTTTCACAAAGCGTTCGACTCTGTTGATCGAGCTGACCTGTGGGACATCCTGAGGAAGTTGCTGGATATCATGGTCGGCCTGTACACTGGTACTGTGAGTGCTGTGTAGAGTGGAGGCAGGAACTCTGCGTTTTTTCCCAGTTGATTATGGGGTTCGTCGGGGGTGTGTTCTTGCTCCTACTCTGTTCAATGCTTGTATGGACTGGGTGTTGGGGTCCAGCGGCCGTGGGACATCTGTTGGTGAAGAAAGGTTCATGGATCTTGACTTTGCTGACAATGCTGTGATCTTCGCGGAGTCAATGGAAGCTCTGATTGGGGAGCTCGACTGAGCGAGGAGTCTTAGTGTCTGGGCTTGCGAGTGTCCTGGATAAAAACCAAGATCCAGGCCTTTAATGACCTCTTGGACACAGCCATCAGCAGTGTGTCTGTTTGCGGAGAGAGTGTTGCTGTCAAATAAACGAACCACACGCAGTAGCGCAGCAGTAGGGGCTTTGCCTCTGGCGCTGACATTCGAGGTTCAATTCCCGAGATGGGATGCAGTGAGTGTGTATGCCTGATGAGCCCAGAATTAGGGCAAAACATGTGTCGCGTACTCTTTGCATTATTTGACAGTAAAACTATTTCAACCATTATCTTGGCAGTGACATTCATGTCTCTGCTGACTCTTCCTATGAAGTCAGTAGATGGATTGGGAGAGCATGGGGGGGGTCATGAGGTCGCTGGAAAGGGGTGTGTGGCGCTCCCGATATCTATGCAAAAGGACGAAGGTCCAAGTTTTTAGAGTCCTGGTTCTTTCTGTCTTGCTATATGGTTGTGAGACATAGACGCTATCCAGTGACCTGAGATGAAGACTGGGCTCCTTTGGTACTGTGTCTCTCCGGAAAATCCTTGGGTACCGTTGGTTTGACTTTGTGTCGAATGAGCAGTTGCTCATGGAGTCCCAAATGAGGCATATTACCTGCATTGTGAGGGAGCGTCAGTTACGGCACTACGGCCATGTGGTGCATTTCCCTGACGGTGATCCAGCTTGTAAGATCCTCATTGTTGGGGACCTGAGTGGCTGGACCAGACCAAGGGGTTGCCCACGTAACACCTGGGTGCGGCAGATAGAGTGTCATTTCCGGATGATGGGACAGGACCGCGTGTGTGCCTGGGGGGTTGTAAACTGGCTTCCTGAGTTGTTTTATTGTATAGTGGGTGCGGCAACGCACTTTACCAGTGCATGCTTCCCGACTTGACTTGACTTGTATGTATGTATGTATGTATGTATGTATGTATGTAGGTATATATAATTTTAACAATGTGCTAGCTGAAATTGTTGAGTATGTTATTCATTTTACAAAAAACTCCCCCTACTTTTTGGGGAGGGTGTTTAGAAAAGATGCGTGTAGCTGTTGTAATGCAGGATTTCACCACTGTTCACTACAAACTTATTAAATGGGTTACCCCCAGATGTCTATTCTTGTTTGAGAATCACGTCTGCCATGCAAGACTAGGCTATATGGTACAGCGAATGCATGCACTTTCAAGAAGTTTTGGATTGTTTTAAGCAAAGTTAATGACATACTTGGTAATGTCAGCTGAAACTGAACAACGCTGGACCCAAACTCACAAAACAGAAACTTTTCGTGAAAATTTTTATAGACCCAAGTAAGCAGCTGGAAGATGTACTTAATTACAAATGAGAGTTGATTAGTGATTATGCTTACATAAAACCTTGGCATAAGGAATATTTTCATTAAATGAAGTCCTAAGATATGTAGGAAATTTTGATGATTAATAATCAATAAGACTCCCACCCAGAAATACTCCATAATAAAATTTATTTTTCAAATCCCACATTAACTTGGTAATTGTCAGTTTTGCCTTAGGCAGTACTGGTAGTTAAATGCTTTGGCATGGCTCCTACTTTATTAACCTTACTTTTCTCTATTGTAGGAGGTAGGTCTCTACCTTTTTGAAACTAGTAACTGAGGCATAGAAGTGTACAATATGTTTCGTCTACAACAATATCTTAATTGTTGTTTCAACGATGTACAAGCTGAAATTATCGAGTATGTCATTCACTTAGCCAAAAACAATCAAAAACACTCCTTGAGAGTCCACCCATTCACTGTCTACTATAACCTAACAGGATACACTACTTGCGTGTGTTTGATCAGCATACCACAAGTTACGCTAGTGTAGCTCCCTTAAAAATGATTGAGCAAACAACACTAGGTGTTTAAACGGCCTGTCAGTCTACGTTGTTAAATTTAAATGCAAGACATGGATCATCCTCAGTCGTGTGGAGTTGGTTTGGTCATTTAACTTTGAAAAACTAATGTTGTTTAAAAGACGACAATCTGCAAACTATGGAGCCCTGTAGGTGTCGGCAAAAAAAAAAAAAAAATCAGTTTGGACGAATTATTAATCTTTTCGAACAAATTATGTAATTTGTTCAAACTGATTATCTTTATTTCTTTAAGAAGCATTGCTTATCGGGTGTGTGTTATTCTGCAAGCCCTATTGGTTGGGGGTCCTCGATTCCAAAGCACATTTTTTTTTCTTTCATTATATAAAATACTCACAGATCACCACTTCCTTGTCCCGCTCCATCCTGCCCCAGTGGCTGCAGAAGTTGGATCAGGTGATGAATAGTGAGCAAAAAAGTCTTTTAGCAGCTGTCTCAAAAAAAAAAAAATTCAGAGAGTCTTTGCATACTGCTATTGAATAAAAGATCAAGAGTTCCTTGATGATACCTGAGGTGGACACTGATGTAAATCCACTTGAGTGCTGGAAAACGTACACTCAAGTACATTTCATCAAATCTGGGAAGCTTGCAAAAAGTACCTGTGTATCCCTTCCTCAAGCAGCCTTTCTGAGTTGGGTGTCCAGCACTGAATGAAATGTAACTGGTAACCGTGCTGCTCTGAAGCAGTGATGCTTTGGACAGAGTCGTGTTTCTGTCTCACAAATTGAAGTTTCCTCAGTAGAATTTTTCAATTGTTTTATTTTTTTAAATATTTTTTCTGATATCTTTGTGCAATATATGACAGAACTTGTTTACAAATGCATTTTTTTTCCTATTTAGTAGTTGACTGAACTTTGGATTTTTACAATATAGATTTTTGTTCTTGTTTGTATGCTGCACATTTCACCTTACAGCAGAGCAGTTTATGAAGACTGTAATGTTCATGCTGTGTAATTCAATTATCATTAGTAAACATTTTCCCTTTGGATCCATATTTTGTTTACATTAAGGGTAATTGTCTGTTTAAAATGCTCTCATCACAATAGTTTTGTTGGTCTTAGTGCAATTGTTTTTGTGTAAATCATGTAGGCCAGTTTGAAATGATTTACTCATACTTGCACTGTTAGATCTCAGCAATACTTTGACTGGTGAGTTTAATGTTTTTGTGTCATTTTACTTCAGTTTTAAGTAAATAAATAAATAAATACCTGTTTTCCCTAACTTTTTCCACTAATCTCATTAGTAAGCCACAATTAATATCCTATTAACAAGACCAAGTCAAATCAATAAGACTTTTACAAACCTGTCTTTAAAAAGATGCAAGATATCTCTAATTATCGTCAAGTCTCAGGAAATATTGAGATATAATTCTTTTGCCAATATTGCACACCCCTATTGTATATCTATCTGTCTCTCTTCCTCCGGCCACTTTATTAGGTACATTTGTTCAAATTTTTCTAATGCAAATATCTAATCAGCCAATCACATGTCCGCAACTCATTGCATTTGTGCACGTCAAGACAACCTGTTGAAGTTCAAACCAAGCATCAGAGTGAGGAAGAAATGTGATTTAAGTGACTTTGAACGTGGCATGGTTGTTGGGGTCAGACGGTCTGAGTATTTTAGAAGCTGCTGATCTTTTGGGATTTTCAGGCGCAATCGTCTCTTCAGTTTACAAAGAATGGTCCAAAAAGGGATAATACCTAGTGAGTGGCAGTTTTCTGGGTGAAAATGTCTTGTTGATGCCAGAGGTCTGAGGAGAATGGCTAGAATGGTTCGAGCTTAGAGAAAGGCAACAGTAATTCAAATAACTACTTGTTATAGCTGAGGCATGCAGAAGAGCATTTCTGAATGCACATTAGAACACTGTAGATGAGAACAGACCATTCAGCCAAACAAAGCTCGCTAGTCCTAAAATGTTGAAACTTGAAGAAGATGAGGGGTACAGCAGCAGGAAACCACACTGGGTCCCACTCCTGTAAGGCAAAAATAGGTAACTGAGGCTACATTTTGCATGGGCTTATAAAAATTGGATAATAGAAGATTAGAAAATGTTACCTGGTCTGATGAGTCTTGATTTCTGCCATGACTTTTGGATAGTAGAGTCAGAATTTGGCATCAAAAACATTTAAAGCATGGATCCATCCTGAAATGCATCACCACTTCCGGCTGGAGGTGGTGTAAAGGTGTGGGGGGTATTTTCTTGGCACACTTTGGGTCCCTTTGTTCCAACTGAGCATCATTTAAATTACACAGACTACCTGAGTATTGTCGCTGATCCTGTCCCAAAGCTCAAATCATCTCCAAGTGGTTACTTGAACATGACACTGTACTCAAATGACCTCCACGGTCACCAGAGCTCAATCCAATGGAGAACTTTTGGGATGTTTTGGAACGGGAGATTTTCGTCATAGATGTGCAGCCGACAAATCTGCAGCAACTGTGCGATTCTATCATGTCAATATGGACCAGAATCCCTGAGTAATGTTTCCAGTACCTTGTTGAATCTGTACCATGAATGATTACAGCAGTTCTGAAAGCAAAATGGGGTCCAACTCAGTACTAGCAAGGTGCATCTAATAAAGTGGCAAGTGGGTATTTATGTGTATATATACACACAATATGCACTAGCATGTAAACAACCTGAAGACTCCCTAGCAGTTTTACTATATTTGTTAATTTGGAGAGGCATCAGTAAACTCTTAAGAATTACCCAATGCATAGGATGTGGACCCACCTGTGCTTGCTGCCTCACTGGCTTTCATAAGCAGACACTGGCCATACCATATCTTAGCTGTATTGCTGGCATATGAGCCCTATTAATCTTTGTCTTGAAAATACCTCCAGGTAGACAGTGTTAAGTGAAAACTTAAAGCCTTTCTGTCCATTGCTGAGGTGTTTCACTTAAATGTTGTTGAGCTGCAGTGTTTGCCTCGTTCATTGTCACTTTATCTGTGTCATTAACATGACTTTGTTGTTGCACGTTGTCTGCTGCACACACATTTTTTTGTAGCAAATGATGAAAAAATTTTAAATGTGTATGCATTCACCATCTAGTAGCTGTGGTTGAGAGTTAGCAGAGTGGACTGCTCCATGCACACAAACACACAGATCTTTTGCTTATACATGTCTAATATATATATATATATATATATATATATATATATATATAAAAAGTGTGTGTGTATATACAATATATATATATATGTGTGTGTATATATGAATGGAAGAGAAGGTCTTTGATACGGTTTGCATATTTGCAGCTGGAGATCCACAAACGGAGAAAAAAATGAATCACGTATCATAAAGTAGTTTTTATTCCATTTTTATATACATATATATATATATATATATATATATATCTATATATATATATATATATAGTATATATATAGTATATATATACATACATACAACATATATATATACTAGCAAAATACCCGCCTTCGCAGCGGAGAAGTAGTGTGTTTAAAGAGGTTATGAAAAAGTAAAGGAAACATTTTAAAAATAACGTAACATGATTGTCAATGTAATTGTGTTGTCATTGTTATGAGTGTTGCTGTCATATATATATATATACATACATATACACATATATTTTATATATATATATATATATATGTATATACACATATCTATAATAATAAAAGGCAAAGCCCTCACTGACTGATTCACTCACTCACTGACTGACTGACTCACTCATCACTAATTGTCCAACTTCCCGTGTAGGTGGAAGGCTGAAATTTGGCAGGCTCATTCCTTACAGCTTACTTACAAAAGTTAGGCAGGTTTCATTTCACAATTATACGCGTAATGGTCATAACTGGAACCTCTTTTTTGTCCATATACTGTAATGGAAGGCAGCAAGATGGCCGTAGGAGACTGAATTGCGTGTCGCGTCATCACACCTCCCACGTAATCACGTGAACTGACTGTGAACTCAGTACGTAGAAAAGAAGGAGGAGCCCCAAAGAGTGCTGAAGAAAACATTCATTACACAATTGACAAGGCAGCGAAACAATAAGAAGCGAGTGAGTGACGCATACAAGCATCTTCATAAGACACGAGGTATAAAAAAGCACGGTGTAAACCGTAAGTCTAAATTAACTTTATAGAAACGCTCCCGCTGCCGTTTGCAATACCATATTCGCGAGATACAAGTTTAATGAGAAGACACGAGGTATAAAAAAGCACGGTGTAAACCGTAACCTTAAATTAACTTTATAGAAACGCTCCCGCTGCCGTTTGCAATGCCATATTCGCGAGATACAAGTTTAATGAGAAGACACGAGGTATAAACGAGAGTTTGCATCACTTTGTAACAGAGTTAAAATTGCTGTAGCGAGAAACTTTTAACTGCCGGGTCTTAGCTAACATTAAATAAACCCGTGGACATCGCAACATCACACAAGAGAGCGGCTCATGTGAAGTGACTGAACGCAGCAGGAGTGATCACTTCCATGAATCAAACCTGTTCAAAAAACACATTACACAATTGATAAGGTAGGAAAAGAATATGAAACAAGGCACGGTATAAACCGTAACTTTAAATTAAGTTTATAGAAACGCTGCCGTTTGCAATACCATATTCGCCCCTGCGAAGCGCGGTGATTTTGCTATATATATTAAACTATTTCAACCATTGTATGATCTGCTTCTCGCAACTGAAAGAGGGCACCGTGGCAGAAGTTAGCCGACTTGCTCACCAACCACAAGCGTTACCTGGTAGGTAACCACCCATACAATCAGATTGTGAATCAGACTATGAATGCCTGCAATGTAATTACCCTGATCTACATGCTGTCAAATGAACGAACCTCACGCCATGGCACAACGTTAGGGGCTTCACCTCTATGTCCGAGGATCGATTCCCGTAAGGGAGTGCAGTGACTGTGTACTCCTGATGAGCCCACAATTACGGCGAAACACGTGTCGCATACTATGCATCTTCAAAGCACGGTGTAAACAGTAAGTTTAAATTGAGTTTATAGAAACGCTCCCGCTGCCGTTTGCAATACCATATTAGATGACTTTGTAACAGAGTTAAAATTGCTGGAGCGATAAATTTTTAACTGCCGGGTCATGTCGCGTGTTCTTGGGTAGGTACACCAAAAAATGTATACATTTATGCATGTAATGGGCAAACAAAAAATGTACTATACCCGAAAGCACTACAGTAGTACTCAATGTATCTTTACTTCTTAAATGTTAATGTTTTACTGTTTAATAATTTATACGCTTCTTATATGTTATTCAGATTCTTTTATCAAAATACCAGTAACAGCGCACTGCACGATAACGTGGAGTGAATACACTTGACATGACCATTCATAGTATTTATCCTCTTTCTCTGTACGTTTACCATTCGTTTGCTCAGAGGTTGATGCGCTTGCTGCTTAATGAGCAGCTCTTGACCCTAGCGTCCCGCTGCTTCTCTTCTTTCGTCGGCATCTTTTCCCGTTAAAACTGATTTTTTTAAAACTTAGTATGTTTTCTTTAATTTTTCAGTTAAGCTGGCACTTAAGTCTTCCATCTGCCTCAAGAATGATAAGCGAAGGTGGTAGACAATGAAATCGTCAGCCGTACGCATCCGCCACGCACGCACTGGTGCGCGCAGCTGTGAGTGATTCTACAATAAAATAATATAAAGATAAAAAGAGTAATAACTTGCAGCACCGCTATTCAATTACACTTGCCTAACGCCTCTCCTAAGGGGAAATACTGTGGGATCTGGGCATCCGTCAAAGCAGCAATCACAAGCCCGATTAGAAAGCTGGAAGCTGTGATTTGTCCTCTCCCTCCCATGTAACAATCACAGCCCGTGTTGCAACGCACTATGTATGTATATGTATATATGTGTATGTGTGTGTATATGTATGTGGTATATATATATATATATGTTCATATGTGTGGGAAAGCGAATAGTAGACGTGACGTAGTATCTGTGTACCAAATTTCAAGGCAATAGGTGAAAAGGTTTGCGAGCTACAGGTGATTTAAAATCCTGACAGACAAACGAATAGCCACGGTAGCGTTTTATAGAAGAACATTTTAATGTTTAATAATTTATATTTATATGCAATGTGCTTCTTATATATTACTTCATATTCTCAAATGATAATGATGTTAATGTTGTTTATATGATTTCTATGTTATTGTAAGTGCTCTTTATTTGTGGAAAAATAAATTTGGCAATTAAACTTATTTTATACATACATTTTATTTTTTTCTCTTGCACTCAGTGAGCGAATCCACTGGGTAATCTGCTATATATATATATATATATATATATATATATATATATATAGATAGATATATGTGTATGTATGTAGATATACAAATATGTATATGTATATATATGTATATATGTGTATATATATGTAGATATACATATTTGTATATCTACATATATATACACATGTATATATATGTATATATGTGTGTATATATATATATATATATGTAGATATACAAATATGTATATATATGTATTTGTGTCTGCATGTGTGTATATATATATATGTATGTGTGTATATGTATGTGTATATATATGTTGATATATGTATATATGTGGATGTGTATATGTATAATATAATATGTATATATGTTTATGTATATATGTTTACATAACCTCTTTAACACACTACTTCTCCGCTGCGAAGCGCGGGTATTTTGCTAGTATTATATATATATATATATATACACACACATATTATATAATAATAAATAATTCATTACATTTATATATATATACACACATGTATATACAGATATATATATATATAATATATGCATATATATATATATATATATATATATATTAATATTATACACATATTATATATATATATATATATATATACACACACATATATATAATATATATATATACACACACATATATATATAAAATATATATATACACATATATATAATATATATATATATACACATATATATAAATATATATATATACACATATATATATAATATATATATACACATATATATATAAATATATATATATACACATATATTATATATATATTATATATATATATATATATATATAATATATATACACATTATAATATATATATTCAACATATATATATAATATATATATATATACACATATATAAATATATATTTAAATATACACTATATAACATATATATATATACACATATATACACATATATATATATATAATATATGCGTAAATATATATAATATATATGCACATATATTGTATATACATTTATATATAATATATATACACATATAATATATACACATATATATCTATATATACACACACATACACATATATATATATATAATATATATATATACACATATATATAATATATATATACACATATATATATAATATATATATACATATATATAATATATATATACACATAAATAATATATATATATATATAATATATATATATATACATATATATATATATATATATATAATATATGCGTATATATATAATATATACACACACTATATTATATATACATATATATATTACATATATACTGTATACACATATATATATAATATATACTGTATACACATATATATATATATAATATATACTGTATACACATATATATATAATATATACTGTATACACATATATATATATAATATATACTGTATACACATATATATATAATATATATATATATTACACATATATATATATAATATAATATATATATATATATACACATTATATATTTAATATATATACAGTCGACCCTTGATATACGAACGGCTTGACATGCGAACAACTTGATTACGACCAAAATTTTTATTTTGAATTACGACCAACATCTTGCGTTACGACCTGAATGCGGTCACGTGTATCCGCTTGCGCGATTGTAAACAAACAGAAACATTCCGATTAATGCGGCACTCATTCAATAAAAATGTCAGGTTTGTAAACTCTCTTGGGACCTCCCCCAACTAGAAGACATGCCAAAGTCCAAACTCCGTATGGAAGACTGTTTATCTGTTGCTGGGGCAAAAGCCGGCTTAAAGCTGTGCTGAGTCTCTCAGCCAAAGCAAACAGAAAAGATATCGATGGGTGATATGCATGTGATATCCCTGCCCGGCAATGGACAAGCAAGCTTCCACAGTCGCGGCAATCGCGCTTCAGGACGCACTTCAGCATGTCGTTTCCATTGAGTGGGGAATGGGGGGGGTCTCAGAAGAGTTCAGAAACAGTTCCTTGTATCATCGCAAGGAAATGCTGAGAAAAATTCTCGTCAGAATAACTTGTAGGCAGGAGAAGATTAAAATTAACGCAAAAGAAGCTATTGAAATGATTGCAAATGCCTGAGCGCAAGTTAAAGAAAGCCTTTAAAAAGCCTTCAGTCTCATTATCCTCCTCCTCCTCCCTTCCTGCAGCCCAAAGATGTCACATTAAATGGTGAGTACAGTATGAAATTGTTGTTTCTGGTAGGCTAGGCACTTTTTATTACTTTTTGGTTAGTACATTAGAAAAATTATTGGTGTTTTGGTAAATTATGCACATTATACAACCCTTTTTTTATTATGAAAAGGTTAAGTAAGTGTTGCAGTGGGAGGTTCGGAACGCATTATGGGTATTTCTATTATTTCTTATGGGAAAAATAGTCTTGACTTACAACCAACTTGAGTTACAACCTGCCCTCGCGAACGAATTGAGTTCGTAAGTCAAGGGTCCACTGTATACACATTTATATTATATATATATATATATATATATATATATATATATATATATTTAATATATATATATATATATAATATATATATACAAAATATATATATACATAGATAATATATATACACATATATATATATATATATATATATATATATAAAATATATATACACATATATATAATACATATATATGTATAGATAATATATCTATACACACATATATATATATATAAATATATATAATATATATATATACACACATATATATATATATAATATATATAATATATATATACACAATATATATATATATATATATATATATTTATATATATACACATATATATAATATATATATATTTTTATATATATATATAATATATATTTATATATACACATATATATATATATATTTGCAAACTGTTTCTTCTTCATTGAGGTTTTGTCTTGGAGAGCTTTTTTCATTTCATTGAAAATTAAAGCAGCAGCTGCCAAATTATGTAGCTTTGTTATTAATTTTTCAACATTGTGTAAAATAACTTTATAAAGTAACATAAAAGGTTTAAATACTGGTTATCCTTTTACACTAAAATATTACTAGAGAGATAAAAAAAAAGTAAAATGCATATGTTCTTTTTCTTTAAGGAGATTAAATATTACTGAAGAAAGAAAAGAAAAGAAAAAAAAAACTAAAACAGCCAAATGGGGCTATGCATACAAACTTAAAAGGTTTAAATAAAACAGAAATATACACTTTTATTTTTACTTGCTTAACTTGTGGAGGGTGTATCTCGTAGCAACGCCCTAACTTTTTTCGTGAAAGCCCGTTTCAGTCAATAAGTCTTAAAAACAGGTGTAAAGATATTGACAATAAGCTACGCAAACCCACCAAGACATGCAATCGTTTAAATGAAAGCGCGAGTCGAAAAACACCATCCCATAATATTAGTTAACGATTAACACATTTCTATATGTATTGTAAGCATACAATACAACTGATAATATGTTGCGCTTATTTATCTGGTGTACTGACATTTTTGCGCGTTTAACGGCTGAAATCTAACGTGGGGTGTGCCCTTCAGAATGAAAAGAGTTTGTATTTACCTTTTTAATAAAAGGCGAGCTTTTTTTCCCGCGTTTGACTTGTGCTGTAAATCTCTTCCTCGTTTTCAGTTCACGTGATTACGTAGGAGGCGTAATACGTGATGACGCGATACGTGACTCTGCCTCCTCCATTACAGTATATGGACAAAAAACAGGTTCCAGTTATGACCATTACACGTAGAATTTCGAAATGAAACCTGCCTAACTTTTGTAAGTAAGCTGTAAGGAATGAGCCTGCCAAATTTCAGCCTTCTACCTACACGGGAAGTTGGAGAATTAGTGATGAATGAGTCAGTCAAACAGGTTCCAGTTATGACCATTACGCGTAGAATTTCGAAATAAAACCTGCCTAACTTTTGTAAGTAAGCTGTAAGGAATGAGCCTGCCAAATTTCAGACTTCTACCTACACGGGAAGTTGGAGAATTAGTGATGAGTGAGTGAGTGAGTCAGTCAGTCAGTGAGTCAGTGAGGGCTTTGCCTTTTATTAGTATAGATATATATATATATATATATATATATATATATATATACACACACATATATATATATACTAGCAAAATACCCGCGCTTCGCAGCGGAGAAGTAGTGTGTTAAAGAGGTTATGAAAAAAAAAAAAAGGAAACATTTGAAAAATAACGTAACATGATTGTCAATGTAATTGTGTTGTCATTGTTATGAGTGTTGCTGTCTTTTATATACAGTCGATCCTTGATATACGACCGGCTTGACATGCGAACAACTTGATTTACGACCAAAATTTTTATTTTGATTTACGACCAACATCTTGCGTTATGACCTGAATGCGGTCACGTGTATCCGCTTGCGCGATTGTAAACAAACAGAAACATTTCTATTAATGCGGCACTCATTCAATAAAATGTTAGGTTTGTAAACTCTTTTGGGACCTCCCCCAACTAGAAGACATGCCAAAGTCCAAACTCCTTATGGAAGACTGTTTATCTGTTGCTGGGGAAAAAGCCGGCTTAAAGCTGTGCTGAGTCTCTCAGCCAAAGCAAACAGAAAAGATATCGATGGGTGATATGCATGTGATATCCCTGCCCGGCAATGGGGGGGGGGTGTCTCAGAATAGTTCAGAAACAGTTCCTTCTATCATCTCAAGGAAATGCTGAGAAAAATTCTTGTCAGAATAACTTGTAGGCAGGAGGAGATTAAAATTAACGCAAAAGAAGCTATTGAAATGATTGCAAATGCATGAGCGCAAGTTAAAGAAAGCCTTTAAAAAGCCTTCAGTTTCATTATCATCCTCCTCCCTTCCTGCAGCCCAAAGATGTCAAATTAAATGGTGAGTACAGTATGAAATTGTCGTTTCTGGTAGGCTAGGCACTTTTTATTACTTTTTGGTTAGTACATTAGAAAAATTATTGGTGTTTTGGTAAATTATGCACATTATACAACCCTTTTTTTATTATGAAAAGGTTAAGTAAGTGTTGCAGTGGGAGGTTCGGAACGCATTATGGGTATTTCTATTATTTCTTATGGGAAAAATAGTCTTGACTTACAACCAACTTGAGTTACAACCAGCCCTTGCGAACGAATTGAGTTCGTAAGTCAAGGGTCCACTGTATATATAATATGCACACACACACACATAAACATATATATACATATATATATACATATCTACATATACACATATGTACATATACATACGTATATACACATCCACATAAACATATATATACATATACAAATTTACATATCTACATATATATATATAGACATAGATATATACATACATACATTCACATAAATTGCGCGTCCCGCAATGGACGGGATTTATCCCGTATGTTTTTTATCATTTTTTTTTTAAAGCAGCGTCTCATGCAAATCATCCCACACGCATTTTATGAAGATGCCTCCTTTCCTACTTTTGATTGGGTAATACTTGATGTCATCGTTAGTTTGATTGGTGTTTTTAACTGTCCAGTGAGGAGGGCGTGTCTGTTAAGTACAGTCTGCAAAGTGTTGGCACTGAGATGTGGCGTCAGCGCCATAGTTGAAGCCCCTAACGTTGCGGTCAGCAAGTCGGCTAACATCCGTCATGTGCCGTCTTTCAGTTGCGAGAAGCAGATCATAGAATGGTTGAAAGTGTTGCCCCTAACGTTGCGCCACGGCGTGTGGTTCGTTTATACCTCGTGTCTTCTCATTAAACTTTTATCTCGCGAATATGTTATTGCAATCCGCAGCGGGAGCGTTTCTATAAACTTAATTTAAACTTACGTTTTACACCGTGCTTTGTTTCCCTTATGAACATGCTTGTATGCTTAACTCGCTCCGTTCTCAATTGTTTAATTAATTTTTTGCTCTTCGCTGTTTGCGGCTCTTCCTCCATTTCCCCCTACTTCGTTCTTTTATCTCGCGAATATGTTATTGCAATTCTTAACGGGAGCGTTTCAATAAACTGATTGAAAATAGTTTTGCATTTACCTTTTTAGTAAAAGGCGAGCTTTTAAGCCTGAGAAATCACCCCGTAAATGCACACGTTTAATTGCACATGTGTTAATATGTATGGTTACACAGTATTAAAAGACAGTCAAAAATTAACATCATTTACCTTCGTTCCCGCGTGTGACTCGTGCTGTAAATGTCTTCCTTGTTTTTAGTTCACGTGATTACGTACGAGGCGTGATGACGCGATACGTGACTCCGCCTCCTCCATTACAGTGTATGGACAAAAAATATGTTCCAGTTATGACCATTACGCTTTGAAGTTCGAAATGAAACCTGCCTAACTTTGTAAGTAAGCTGTAAGGAATGAGCCTGCCAATTTCAGCCTTCCACCTACACGGGAAGTTGGAGAATTAGTGATGAGTTAGTCAGTCAGTCAGTGAGTGAGTCAGTGAGGGCTTTGCCTTTTATTAGTATAGATATTTACATATATATATATATATATACACACACACATATATACTAATATATATATAATAATATATATATATATATATAATATAATACAGTAGAACCTCGGTTAGAGAACGCCTTTG
>NC_041402.2:109724732-109727232 GCF_900747795.2 Erpetoichthys calabaricus | reverse complement strand
TAATTACCCCCGATCTACATACAAGGCGAAAGTCTTGCAACATTCAAAGATGATGGGTTGGGATAAGTACACCATAGAACATAAAAGAGCTTATGAAGCCTTGAACCGAGAAAAGCAAGATCTCAGAGATCGTAAAAAAAAAAAATAGGAGGTAATGTCGTTTTACTCGCTGTAGATTTTAGTGAAACATTACCAGTTATTTCACGAGGGAGACCAGCAGATGAACTCAACGCGTGTTTAAAATCCATGCTTCTCCCACGCTCGGTTATATGTCGCGTGTTCTCGGGTAGGTGCACCAAAAAATGTATACATTTAAGCATGTAATGGGCAAACAAAAAATGAGGTATACCCGAAGGCACTGCAGTAGTACTTAATGTAACTTTACTTCTTAAATGTTAATGTTTACTGTTTAATAATTTATACGCTTCTTATATGTTGTTCAAATTCTTTTATCAATATACCAGTGACAGCGCAATGCACGATAACGTGTAGTGAATACACCATACGCATCCGCCCACGGCTGCCCTGGTGTGCGCAGATAGGAGTTGATTCTACAATAAAATAAAATAAAGATAAAAACCCAGGATTGTTTCCTGCCTTGTGCCCTGTGTTGGCTGGGATTGGCTCCAGCAGACCCCCGTGACCCTGTGTTTCGGATTCAGCGGGTTGGAAAATGGAATGGATGGATGGATAAAAAGAGTAATACAATCATCACCCATAAAGCGGATAGTAGACGTGACGTTCTATATGTGTACCAGATTTCAAGTCAATAGGTGAAACGGTTTGTGAGCTACAGGTGATTTAAAATCCTGGACAGACAAACCAATAGCCACGGTAGCAAATTACAGAAGAAGATTGTACTGTTTAATAATTTATATTTATATGAAATGTGCTTCTTATGTATTACTTCATATTCTCATATGATAATGATGTTAATGTTGTTTATATTGATTTCTGTTATTGAAACTGCATGTATGTGTGTATATGTATATCTAATATATATATATATATATATGTGTGTGTATACATATATATGTGTGGTGTATATATATATATTATATATATATATATATATATATATATTATCTAGCAAAATACCCACGCTTCGCAGCGGAGAAGTAGTGTGTTAAAGAGATTGTGAAATAGTAAACATTTTAAAAATAACATAACATGATTGTCAATGTAATTGTGTTGTCATTGTTATGAGTGTTGCTGTCATATATATATACATATACACATACAGATATATTATATATATATATATATATATATATATATATATATATATATATATATGACAGCAACACGCATAACAATGACAACAAATTACATTGACAATCATGTTACGTTATTTTTAAAAATGTATACTTTTCACAACCTCTTTAACACACTACTTCTCCGCTGCGAAGCACGGGTATTTTCCTATATATATCTATATCTGTATTGTAATATATATATATATATATATGTGTATATATATATATATATATAAGATATATATATAATATATATATATATATAATATATATATACAGTGGTGTGAAAAACTATTTGCCCCTTCCTGATTTCTTATTCTTTTGCATGTTTGTCACACAAAATGTTTCTGATCATCAAACACACTTAACCATTAGTCAAATATAACACAAGTAAACACAAAATGCAGTTTTAAATGATGGTTTTTATTATTTAGGGAGAAAAAAAATCCAAACCTACATGGCCCTGTGTGAAAAAGTAATTGCCCCCTTGTTAAAAAATAACCTACTGTGGTGTATCACACCTGAGTTCAATTTCCGTAGCCAACCCCCAGGCCTGATTACTGCCACACCTGTTTCAATCAAGAAATCACTTAAATAGGAGCTGCCTGACACAGAGAAGTAGACCAAAAGCACCTCAAAAGCTAGACATCATGCCAAGATCCAAAGAAATTCAGGAACAAATGAGAACAGAAGTAATTGAGATCTATCAGTCTGGTAAAGGTTATAAAGCCATTTAAAGCTTTGGGACTCCAGTGAACCACAGTGAGAGCCATTATCCACAAATGGCAAAAAACATGGAACAGTGGTTGAACCTATCCAGGAGTGTCCGGCCGACCAAATTACCCAAGAGCGCAGAGACGACTCATCCGAGAGGTCACAAAAGACCCCAGGACAACGTCTAAAGAACTGCAGGCCTCACTTGCCTCAATTAAGGTCAGTGTTCACGACTCCACCATAAGAAGAGACTGGGCAAAAAACTGCCTGCATGGCAGATTTCCAAGACGCAAACCACTGTTAAGCAAAAAGAACATTAGGGCTCGTCTCAATTTTGCTAAGAAAACATCTCAATGATTGCCAGACTTTTGGGAAAATACCACATGGACTGATGAGACAAAAGTTGAACTTTATGGAAGGCAAATGTCCCGTTACATCTGGCGTAAAAGGAACACAGCATTTCAGAAAAAGAACATCATACCAACAGTAAAATATGGTGGTGGTAGTGTGATGGTCTGGGGTTGTTTTGC
>NC_041402.2:109706743-109724532 GCF_900747795.2 Erpetoichthys calabaricus | reverse complement strand
TATATATATGATATATATATATGTATGTATTATATATATGTATGTATATATATATGTATATATATATATGTATATATGTATGTATATATGTATATATATGTATGTATATATGTATGTGTATATATGTATGTATATATATATATATATGTATGTATGTATATATATGTATGTATAATATACTGTATATACAGGCAGTCCCCGGGTTACGTACGAGATAGGGACTGTACGTTTGTACTTAAGTTGAATTTGTATGCAAGTCGGAGCAGGTTAATTATTTTAATAAATGCTATTGTTGACCGACTGTAACCAAGTGCTTTGCCAATGAATGATGGAATTTCACCTCTCTGACCTTTTTATTATTTCTGCTTTATTTTCAATGGTGATGGTGTTTCTCTTCTGTACTGTATCACCAGCACTGCATCATTTGTGTTTCAGAGACATTTTTGAATGGTGAAGACAAAAGGTTAAGATGAGCTCTTCTGCACAGCACTGTACACGTTATCACAGCAGGAAGGCACCCGTTATCACGTGTGATGTGCTGACCAGAGACAACTTCCTGCTATGTGCGTAACAGTACAAGCAGGCTTGCTATTGAGAGTGAATGGGGGCAGAGAGGGGTGGTTCATCACCAGCCCACCTCACAGTCACCTCCACTATAGTATGCTGCTTGTAGTTTCCGCTCACCGAGAACGAATACAGTAATCCCTCCTCCATCGCGGGGGTTGCGTTCCAGAGCCACCCGCGAAGTAGAAACCATATGTTTATATGGTTATTTTTATATTGTCATGCTTGGGTCACAGATTTGCACAGAAACACAGGAGGTTGTAGAGAGAAAGGTACGTTATTCAAACACTGCAAACAAACATTTGTCTCTTTTTCAAAAGTTTACTCTGTGCTCCATGACAAGACAGAGATGACAGTTCTGTCTCACAATTAAAAGAATGCAAACATATCTTCCTCTTCAAAGGAGTGCGTGTCAGGAGCAGAGTCTGTCACAGAGATAGAGAGAAAAGCAAACAAATCAATAGGGCTGTTTTGCTTTTAAGTATGCGAAGCACCGCGGCACAAAGCTGTTGAAGGTGGCAGCTCACACCCCCTCCTTCAGGAGCAGACACAGAGATAGAGAGAGATAGAGTTTGTTTTTCTATCAAAAATCAATACGTGCCTTTCGAGCTTTTAAGTATGCGAAGCACCGTGCAGCATGTCGTTTCAGGAAGCAGCTGCACAAAAGATAGCAACGTGAAGATAATCTTTCAGCATTTTTAGACGAGCGTCCGTATCGTCTAGGTGTGCGAACAGCCCCCCTGCTCAATCCCCCTACGTCAGGATCAGAGAAAGTCAGCGCAAGAGAAAGAGAAAAGTAAGCTGGGTAGCTTCTCAGCCATCTGCCAATAGCGTCCCTTGTATGAAATCAACTGGGCAAACCAACTGAGGAAGCATGTACCAGCAATTAAAGGACCCATTGTCCGCAGAAACCCGCGAAGCAGCGAGAAATCTGCGATATATATTTAAATATGCTTACATATAAAATCCGCGATGGAGTAAAGCCGCGAAAGGCGAAGCGTGATATAGCGAGGGATTACTGTACGGTGCGGCCAAAGTTGTGTAGTGAATCGCCCAACCCCAATTCAATAGCCAGCCATCCGAGGCACACTATAATGCTACCCCCGCCGCCCCGTTCAGCCACATCCAGGTCACCGCTTGCAGCATTACCAGCCGTGTGTGCTGGGCAGGCAGTGAAAAGCCCCTCTCCGCTCCATCCAGCCTGCGTCCAGTCAGGAATAGTAGCTGCAGCGGCGTAGTGGGCGGGCAGCGAACCATCGTCCTGCACACGAGTGATAGCTGTGGCTCCGGTGACTATGGACCACGGGTCACCGCTTGCCGCCGGGAGTTACCCGAGGAACATTACACTGCGCGAGCAGCGAAATCGCTTCCCTCCAGCCACCGCTTGCAGCATCCCCAGGCCGAAGATGACGGAGCGGCAGTTACCGAGGCGCATACGTCGCAGGTGCGTCCTCGTTCGTAAGTCGCAGGTCGGATGTCTGTAACCTGGGGACTACCTGTATTCCATTGTTTGAAGTTGCAGCTCTGTTTTTTTGTTTCTGATCAATTTGTGCGGATGCTTTGCAATTTTTTTCTTCCTTTTAAGAAATGCCTAGTAAAGTTTAATAAAGCTTTCGTCATTATTATTTAACATGATTTTGCCTGTGTTTTATTTCTTAGGAAAGGGGTGGGCTCCTTTAAGGTTTATTTTGGATCATAGCTGCATCACATTCTACCAGTGCACAGGGATCAATGTTATATATGTCCAGTGGGTGAACTCAAAATAATCTCATTTTGGTCAAGCATTATTCCCTTCAAATGAAAAGTTTTTTTTTTGGTTATGTAATTAATGCAGGGTGGAAGGCTGGAGTACCAATCACATTTTGTCATTATGTATACCTGAAGCAGAGCAATCTTAACAGTATTCATGTGTAAAGTTCTGGACATGGCTGCTTGAGCTCTGTGATGTCATGTTTGCCTTGAAAAGCATCATGCTGCGCAGAGGGAAAATGATTTTCGATTAAGAGTGTCACAGGGTGAATTTTCAGGAAACTGTTCAGAGACCAAGGTCACTGTAAAATACAGCATATTCATTGTGAAAAAGACTCGTCATTTTTGCGAATTACTCTTAAAGACATACTGTATATACTATGCATTTGCGCAAAAAGGCAAAGAGTATTTTGTAGACCTCAGCCATCCTACACAGATAAACTGTTCTCACTCCTTTGCTTTGGCAAATGGGACAGAACCATTACCCCTCTCACTGTTGGAGTCAAGCACAGTTTTAATTCACAGGGTATACATAATCAGTTCACCTCCTGATCACACTGAAAACTGCTTGAGTGTGTCTAATGTATGTTTTTTATACATACATTCTGTCAAACACAGACAGGTGTTTTTCATATGGTATTGTATTAATTGTCTGTTTGTGTTATACTTTACGAAACAAAGTAATGGCAATAAACCTTAATTTGAAATCTAATTGAAGGTCAGATTTCTTAATACCAGTTTTCAGGTGAACATGTATGAAATCTTCATGTACTGTACACCGCTTTCTTAAATGGCAAATAATTGAAATTTAAAGTTTGCAATTTGCTTTTATCCACTGATTCTTTGTAGGACAGACTGGCTTTATCCAATTTGCCAAGCTGTGGAACCCAGGTCCTGGCTTAATGACGTTCTTATTGCCAGGTATGAAATATTAGTTCGCTTGACCAGGTCTCACTTTGGAATGTAGCCTCTTCAGCTTTATCTGATAATAATCTGGTGATTGTTACTAGATCATGAAACATCTTGGCACAACTGTCTTGAAGACATGAACTGGACACAAGTTCTGAATACGAGACCATAAATTGAGAAGCAAAATTGATGAACAGAATTTTGCACTGGTGGTCAACCAAGATGATGGATTTATATGAACCCAAGAAGAAAAATAACAAGATCTCTCTATCCCTGCCTATCAGATCACTTGTAGCATACTACTCTTGTCTTACCTTGCTACAGCCATAATTTGGCTGCCTGTAACCAGAACCCATAACTGATAGAATGTGACCACAACAGAGGCTGAAGCACACCCTTTATACCAGAGTACAACTGTGCTGGCCTGGAAGGATGGGATACTTGACTGCATTGGGAGTTTGAACGATGTTGCCATTATTCCAATCTGTCTGAGGAACTCAAGCGCATAAATGAGACATACAGGTGCTGGTCATAAAATTAGAATATCATGACAAAGTTGATTTATTTCAGTAATTCCATTCAAAAAGTGAAACTTGTATATTAGATTCATTCATTACACACAGATGTAATTTATGTTTATTTCTTTTAATGTTGATAATTATAACTGACAACTAATGAAAGTCCCAAATTCAGTATCTCGGAAAATTAGAATATCAGTTAAGACCAATGCAAAAAAGGATTTTTAGAAATGTTGGCCAACTGAAAGGTATGAGCATGTACAGCACTCAATATTTAGTTGGGGCTCCTTTGGCCTGGATTACTGCAGCAATGCGGCGTGGCATGAAGTCGATCAGTCTGTGGCACTGCTCAGGTGTTATGAGAGCCCATGCTGCTCTGATAGTGGCCTTCAGCTTTTCTGAACTGTTGGGTCTGGCATATTGTATCTTCCTCTTCACAATACCCCATAGATTTTCTATGGGGTTAAGGTCAGGCGAGTTTGCTGGCCAATCAAGAACAGGGATACCATGGTCCTTAAGCCAGGTAGTGGTAGCTTTAGCACTGTGTGCAGGTGCCAGGTCCTGTTGGAAAATGAAATCTGCATCTCCGTTAAGTTCGTCAGCAGCAGGAAGCATGAAGTGCTCTAAAACTTCCTGGTAGATGGCTGCGTTGACCTTGGACCTCAGAAAACACAATGGACCAACACTAGCAGATGACATGGCACCCCAAACCATCACTGACTGTGGAAACGTTACACTGGACCTCACCCAATGTGGATTCTGTGCCTCTCCTCTTTTCCTCCAGACTCTGGGACCTTGATTTCCAAAGGAAATGCAAAATTTACTTTCATCAGAGAACATAACTTTGGACCACTCAGCAGCAGTCCAAAGGCGAGATGCTTCTGACGCTGTCTCTTGTTCAAGAGTGGCTTGACACAAGGAATGCGACAGCTGAAACCCATGTCTTGCATACGTTTGTGCGTGGTGGTTCTTGAAGCACTGAGTGCAGCTGCAGTCCACTCTTGGTGAATCTCCCCCACATTTTTGAATGGGTTTTGTTTCACAATCCTCTCCAGGGTGCGGTTATCCCTATTGCTTGTACGCTTTTTTCTACCACATCTTGTCCTTCCCTTCGTCTCTCTATTAATGTGCTTGGACACAGAGCTCTGTGAACAGCCAGCCTCTTTAGCAATGACCTTTTGTGTCTTGCCCTCCTGGTGCAAGGTGTCAATGGTCGTCTTTTGGACAACTATCAAGTCAGCAGTCTTCCCCATGATTGTGTAGCCTACAGAAGTAGACTGAGAGACCATTTAAAGGCTTTTGCAGGTGTTTTGAGTTAATTAGCTGATTAGAGTGTGGCACCAGGTGTCTTCAATATTGGACCTTTTCACAATATTCTAATTTTCCGAGATACTGAATTTGGGACTTTCATTAGTTGTCAGTTATAATCATCAACATTAAAATAAATAAACATTTGAAATACATCAGTCTGTGTGTAATGAATGAATCTAATATACAAGTTTCACTTTTTGAATGGAATTACTGAAATAAATCAACTTTGTCATGATATTCTAATTTTATGACCAGCACCTGTAAACGTTTTTGTCTTATTGAACAGAATCTGACTGATCACCAGTTTGCTCAGAAGACTTTACTTTGCTAGCAACCAAGGATGCTGTGTAAAACCCTCCAAGAGAAACCGTGGTACCTCAGGCATCCAGAAGGTGAGACAATACACAAAGAAGGAGATCTCCTGAACAAAGAAAGGAAATTTCTATAAAAGACCTTAAACTTGTCTGAAGAAAGCCAACCAGCAAATGAACTAAGCATCTCTAACCTCAAACCATAAGTATAAACTACATTGATTCTGAGAAGTAATAATTGTCATTTAATAGTTTGGGCAAAGTGTGCTAATGTATTATAAGTATTAGTGTCACTGTAGCGTAATAAACTTATGAAGGATCACTTTTGGCTATTATGAGTTTCTCATGCAAAATTCAGTAAGGAAGTACAGAGCAGCATCATCAAGCATGCATGCATGCACATACCTCAGTGTTGTTGAGCCAGAGTAAATTAGCTGTGAGCAAACAGTGCAGCACAACCGTGAGAAGCATAATAATTCGAAGAACCTAACCATTTTGATCTCATGAATTGAAAAATCAGAATTTGTAAGCAATGTACCTTTTTTGCATGAGAGAAAAAGAAATGTCTTTTCTATAGGAGAGAAAACGTTAAACTAAGCTTTTGTAATTATATGTCTTGTATTGCTTTTATCTTTCGTCTATACAGTAAGTCCCCTACATATGACCCTTCAAGTTACGAACTTTCAAAGATATGAATGTGCATGTCCAATAAATAAATAATTTAAACAGCTTGTTCTCGTCGGCTTGTCCTAATCAACTCATATGATCCTTGCATAAATACCATCATACATGCATACTATCAGGAGTACTGTGATCTTAGCAAGGGCTTTTATTTTGATACACTCAAATTGGAGTGAGCGCCAGAATTTTTTTTTTGTGATGTGCTTTTTTTTTTTTTTTTTTTTTTTATAAACCTCTTGCTTCAAAACCTATGAGAACACTTTGTTTAAAATTATGTGAAAACATTGTGATTCCTTTTATATCACCATGCTTGTTGAAACAGTTTGTAATTGTGACATTTTAATGGTTATTCTAGCAGTGTGCAGAGGAGAAAGACAGCAGTGTTCAATGATGTTAATTACAGTCATGGGAGAGGATTTGTCAGGGTTAAAAAGATGTAGAAATGCTGTCAAGTGTGAATCAGTGGAAAAGAAACAGCGATTCACACATGGTACCCGCATTCAAGGGCATTGCTTGTGTTAGTATTAGTTTCTTTCTTTCTTTCTTTCTTTCTTTCTTTCTTTCTTTCTTTCTTTGCGAGATTATCCCTCGCATTTTCTGAGTAGAATTACACAGCTACAACAACTTTGTCATTTGAAGTGCAACTGTTTTAGGACCCATCTACAAAGAATAGGAGCAAGAAAACAAATAGTTGTCAATGCCACTTTCACAGTTAAGTACATTTGCATGTATTTGTTAAAAACATTTTGCAACATGTTCATCTTTTTTGGAGCCTCATAAAATTGATTTTGTATAAGGTTAAGTCAAGTTTTCACAAGCTTCTATGCCCCTGGGTTCACTTAATTGTATACTAATTTATGGTAAAATATTTTTGCTCTTTTTTTCTCTTATTACTTTTCTTTAGTTTGACCTGTTTGAAGTTACTTTTTTTCTTTAGACTGTTCCTTCAGTAATATCTAGAAAGTAATCTGCTAATCATACTTAGAAGTGAAATATTTTTTTATCTTTTTAGGCCAGCGTCACAGTGGGACAATGCTGCTGTTAGATACTTTCTGAATCTGGTACAAGGTAATGTTTTCTTTTATAATAGCTTTCTTAGGGTTCACATCTTGAGTGTTTACTGGGTGGTGTTTACATGTTCTCCCTGTGTCCATCTGGGTTTCTTCTGTGTCAGTGCTTCCCAAACTCAGTCCTAGGGACCCAATCTGGTTGTACAATGAGTTACAATAGCTGGTAATTGTTATTATTAGCTGGTCTTTTTTCTTATTCTGCATTCAGTATATGTTTACTGTTAAAAGATATTTAAAAATATTTCTAGTGTTGCTGTAGGTTAACTCTTTTGTTGTTTTTGCCATTTTTCTGTGTATTGTGCTCTCTTCATTGTATCCTAATAATGACAATTAAAAACAAGCAGAGCATTCATCTGGGCAAACAATATTAAATGGTAAAAAGGCTATAGCTTCTTAAGCATCAGATCTACTAATCTTAATACATAATTCGCCTGCCTCCTCACTCACGTCTGTCCGAAGCCGAATGCGCAGTCGCCTTCTGCCCAAAAAACCTTACGAGACCGACATCCAACCCCAAAATCGCGGCAGGCGGCGGATTTACGGCCGCAAAAATTCAAAGAGAAAGGCGACTTCGATTAAAGCTCTAGAGGCCTGAAAGGCGATTTCGACTACAGCTCGAGGCCTAATTACGCATTCTGATTCAATTATGCATTCATTCAATACACCTATATCAGGTTTGTGGTGCTTATACTTATTACTATTCCATATTGTACTGGAACATTCATCATTCATATACTATAGGCCCGGAAAATTCATCAACTAACAGTACAAGCCTGTACAGTAATGAGAAATACCTCACTTAATTAGGCTGAGAGTCCAATTAAAATAGTACTTGATTGGAACAAAAACCTGTGGCCACACTGGTTCCTTAGGACCGAGATTGGGAATTGCAGTTCTGGGTGCTCCCAGTTTTTTTTTATAATAGCCCAAAGACATGCAAATTGCCTGACACTGGAAATTGGCCCTTCTCCATGCATGTTACTATGGACTGGTGCTAGTCCAGATGGTGTTCCTGCCTTGAACCCTGCATTTTTCTGAGGCTCCAGTTTACCCACAACCCTGCCCCAGGACAGATTAGGAAAACGAATGGATGGATGTTTAGGACTTGAGTTTTAAATGTTTTCTCTATCTAGTAAAGTTTTACTGTTTGAAAAAAGTATCTTTTGAATTTCTGTGTTGTGAAAACTTCAGTTTAATAAAAAAATCATTCCAAAAAAAATGTAAAAAGAGACATTTTTATTTCAAAAGGTGGCAGTATATAAGAATAGTAAATTATTAGGCGAATATCACATAATGAGTAGAATGATGTTGATAACAGAAAATGTTAGTAAGAGTATTCTAGACATTAACAAACACTGCACAAATGACATTTTTAGTGCTTTTTTTTTTTTGAGTGAAGAATCTATCTACAAGTAATCAATACTGTTCCACTAGTTTGCTGAGAAGTCATTTTGGCCAAAATAAGTGCATATAAGTGTAATTGGGAAGTTCAAGGAAGTGTGCTGGAAAACTGATTATCTTGGTTATCAGAGGTGGAGTTAACACTAGAATTACCAAAGCCTACGAAAAAACACGTAATTCTGGCCCACCTTAAATCCCTTTGTACCTCTCCGTCAGCGTCTTTTGTGTTGTAAATGTGTGTCGATCAACACAAGTAGCAAGCAGCCTGCTATACCATCCCTCACCACCACCGCCGCCGCCGCAGAAAGGGATAGAAGTTCTCCCAGCTGTGCATTTATCACCACCAGGTGAAGCGTGTTGTAGCACTCCGCAACCGGCCACCTGTGTGTTCCTGATTGCACTGAATAAAGTCATGCCTTCGGTCCATGATGTCAGCACAGCACCAGGGGGAAAAAAAAAGAAAGAGACAAATATATATTTGAAGGAATAATTTGATGACCTGAATAGTACCAATCAGAAAACATCTTCGCAAAACGAATTACGTCTGATCGGGTGTAAATTTATGCTGACATTGTTAGTTACTGTTCTGTGCAAGGCACGCACGGGGGCCACTGAGAAAAGAGTGCTCTTTGCTCACCTTCCAGAGGTTGCTTCTTACAAGAAAAGGCGATGGAAAAAGAGGATGCAACATCGATGAGCTTCTGTTCCAAGACCGCCGCTTTCCCCCAGGAAAGCAAACTCAGTCAGTGTCAGGTGTCCCTTCAATGTAATAGGAACCACAGCATAGAGAGGTATGTACATTGCAACAGGTACACATGTCGTAAATGTAGGAAGGACGTTCCTTGGGTGTGTGGGAACTGTTAACATTTGAATTTGATGATTGTATATAGCGCGGAATTGACCTCTCTGTACTATTCTTTCGTTTGCATGTCCTGGAATACAAAAGAAACACCACCATGCACCAACATGTGGAGACTGCATGGGCAAGATCGAGAAAAAAAACACATGGTCACTGATTACATCCTCAAGAATAAATATGAATAATATGAATAATGTTGCATTAGTGAGGCGGCACGGTGGCGCAGTGGTAGCGCTGCTGCCTCGCAGTTAGGAGACCCGGGTTCGCTTCCCGGGTCCACCCTGCGTGGAGTTTGCATGTTCTCCCCGTGTCTGCGTGGGTTTCCTCCGGGCGCTCCGGTTTCCTCCCACAGTCCAAAGACATGCAGGTTAGGTGGATTGGCGATTCTAAATTGGCCCTAGTGTGTGCTTGGTGTGTTTGTGTGTGTCCTGCGGTGGGTTGGCACCCTGCCCGGGATTGTTTCCTGCCTTGTGCCCTGTGTTGGCTGGGATTGGCTCCAGCAGACCCCCGTGACCCTGTGTTCGGATTCAGCGGGTTGGATAATGGATGGATGGATGTTGCATTAGTGCCACAATGTTTTCCGAAATATACTATGCAGGTCATAAAATGAATTATTCCAAATGTCATATATACTTATGTCTCTGTTTTTTGTCAGTGCAGCTTTGACATCATGTACCATAAGGTGCATACTAATTCAGCGTGAGTAGGAACACTCAATAAAACTGAATAAAATAAATTCAAGTGACAATGAGATACCAAGAAGGCATGATTAACCATCGTTTGTGTCCGCTTTTATCCCTCCAGATCAGAGAATTTCCAGTTCCATTGTCTGAAAACACCTCTCACATCTATAGTTATGGTTTCAAATAAAAACTGACAACATCCGATCTCTTGAGGTTGTATTGTGATCATGACTGAGTGAATAAAAGTGGAAGAAAAAAACTCGTAACTTTTACAAGTACTTTAAATTTACACTGGCTGTTACAGACACATAAAATGTATGTTTTTATTGTATAATATTAACAATAAGAGCAGCTCACTACTCAAAAAGGTAAATTCACGAGGCACCCAGGATTGAACTTGCGGCCTCTTGATTTCAGAAAGTCAGCAGTTCTTACTGCTGCACCACGGAAGCTGTTGTATTAGACTTGTACTTTTTGTGAAAGTGTTTATTTGATTTACCCTCTAAAACTCCAGCACTTCACTCCAAGATAATTGAGGCTTGAGCTGGGAGAACTTTATGCACTTTCTGCGGCAGTAAGGGGGATGGTATCTCAGGCTGCTTGTGTTGATAGGCACATTTACAAAACAAAAGACGCTGACAGAGAAGTGCCAAGGGATTCAAGGTGTGCTGGAATTAGTTTTTTGTAGGCTTTGGTAATTCTAGTGTTAAAAGGTGGATTCAATACACCATATACAAATACATCATAACACCATCCCTCTTCGGATGACTACTATAAGACTGGACAATGGCAGAACTGTAACAACAGATACCTTCTTCACATTGCTTTTGCTGGCTAATAGACTGCTGCACTGGTCACTCATGTAATGCTTTAGGAATCCCAAAATGCTCTCAGAAGAAGGGTACTTTAAGAAATACTTGTCAGAGTTGTTCAAGAGCTACAGTGACCACATACATCCTTCAAGTGCATTAGGGCTGTGAAGTGAAATGTCACTATTAAGTTATAATTTTGATTGTCCCCCCACCCCCATTAATAGCAAACCACCTTTAGAGACATCAAGTCACGTCTTAATTTCTTTAGGAAGCTGTTGGCTTGACATATAATGCCTAAAACAAAGACATAGTAGAAAACATTTATAAAGGTTACCTGAATTATATTTTTGCTGGATCAATATGGAGGGATGAAAAACACTGTATAGTTTAATTCTGTATGTTATTCCCTGATTGGGGTTAATATTGTGGAAGTTAACCTATTTATTATTTTACTTCATCTATGCCACATGGTAAGAGCTAACTATGGTCTGTTTCTGTGTGTGTGAATGCTTGGTATAGGTGCTATATAGCATCCGATGTGTACTTATTTACTAGTACATAGATAGCTGCCTTAATGAGACTTCAGTATAGCTGTTTTATAATGTGCCCTGTGCACTGCTTTACCAAAACTTAGACAAACTGCCACAAGCAGAGAGACGAGCTTTGCATGAACTGTTTGTACAGTTGTACTGTGAAGTGTCACTGTACACCTGCACCACTTAACAAATTTGATGCCTTGTGACCTTGCTAATTATGATTGAAAACATTCCCCATTTTTGTCATGTTTGACTTGCTTGAATGTAATGTTACTTGCTTTTAATAAATTCAGTAGAGGGAAAAATTATTGAAAACATCCCTTTTAAGCTGCCACAGTAGGTACTTGTAGCACTGTATCTGGACCCAACTAAACAATTTGTACTGCGATTGCAATAAAGCAAAGTTAATAACACAATGAAAACAATAGTAGCAAAAATTAGTAAATGCGTTTTAAAACCATTTTATTTGAGAACACTTTCTTTTCAAATAAAGAGGTAATATTGATGAGTCCCTGCAAGCCTGGCTACTTATCTGCTTAAACGTTTTTGGAGTCTGCATAGGTGTTTCATCTACAAATTTCAGTGGTAGGTGTAGATGTCTTAAGGTGGTGGTGACAAAGACCTTCTCTTTTCTGTGGTGCTTGCATCCCAAACTTAAAGGCTTCTTCCCATATTGGTTTAATACTTATTGTATAAGTGTGTAGATTAACGTTGTTTTTCTGTTTCCCCAATGATCCTGTCTGCCCAAAGCTAGAGTCTTGTTACCAGATGGAGCGACACTGTGACAAATGTCTTTCAAGACAGTGTCATTCTGGAAGGTTGGAATTTTATGAATGTTTTGTCTTTTGTAATAAATATCCAAATTCAATATCCTAAGCAACTGGCATAACGGGAACAGAATTAGCCACAAATAAGTGCAGATAAATAATAATACAGACCGATGGGATCAGTTGTATGACTTCCTTAATACATAATTTTAAGACACTTAAAGTGTACAATTTAAAATAGTAGATAATGATTAATTGTTTCAAATGTGTATTAAGGAAGTGTAATTGAAGTGAAACAAGTTGAGAAAATGTATGGCTTGACAGCAACAAAGTCCGATTGAATAAAATAGTTGGTCAATTCCCACAGAGAAAGTTCTGCTTGTCGTAAAGTTGTACAGTGTGACGTAAGCAACAGACACTTTGAAGTCATGCTTTTTTTGAGTTTGTTAGGCTCTTCTGCCTAAGTAAAGTTTCATCTTTACTATGTTGATATTTTAAAAATATTGATAGTACTTTACAAAAAACTTAGTACGTTACACCTGTGTTGTTCCTGTTTTTGTTTCTGAAACCCTGACAATTTTTTAAAAATTGAAATTTGTAACTTTTGATTACAACTTGGTCATTTAGAACATCTTAGAGTGTGAAATTGGGTCATGCTTGTCTTGCATTTTTGACATGGTTGAAAGAGTTTTCTTTGTTTGTTTTCTAGAGTCATCATTAACTGAAGCAGAATTATATACTATTGTGAATGATTGCTATATCATTTATTTGTATGTGTTACAAGGAACTGAAAAGGTAATTTTTTAATTATGAAGAAAATAATGTTAATACTATGTATATGAAGAAGAATGATTTTTTTTGTTTGTGGTGAAACTTTTGATTAATCTAATTTTGTATATTTACTATTTGACAGATTTGTGTGAACGATGATTTAGCTACTAAAGGGTTTGCCTGTTATGCTTCATCAGTTCTGGGTTCAAACCCTTTACTTGCCACACAGAATGTTGACTGGAAATGTTTTAGTAAGCATCAAGAAAAATGGTCAACAGTTGAAGTATTGTGGCATGGAGCCTTGAAAAGGACAGAAAATCAATTTTGCGGACAAGGTAAAGTGAACATATTTGGAATTTTTCATTCAGCCAGACCCTGTTCTTTGGCATTAACACTTTGCTAAAAGACATTTTTTCAAACTTTAACTGTTTAAATCATTGTTACTAGGTACACAGACAATTTTCAGAAAGCCTCATGTTTTAGCTGTTGTATAGAGTCAACATGCATGTGAGAGAATGTATATTGTGATTTAAACTTGGAAACAATATTGTAGCTTACATTTTTATAGCACAATGTAGTCAACATATACATATGTATATGTATACTGTACATACATAATATTTACATTTTAAAAAATAGTCTTAAATACATTTATTTCTTGCCAGTGAGATGTTGTGGATTACCCTATAGGAACACTGTAAATATTCTAAATGAACAGAACATCACAACATAATTATTTCTCTGGTTTGAGAAAGCCACATAGAAGTACAAATACAAAAGCTGACATTGGTGCATAGCATTAGTTTGACAGAGAGCTTCTGCAAATCACTTTGAAGATGGCATCTGTGATCTGTGTTGCTCTTTTTAAACTGAGTTTCCACATTACCAAAACTTAAAGCCATAATAGCACATGCAATCATTGTTGTTTAAGCCATGTGAGAAATAGGATTGTATTTTCCTTCAGATAAAATCTCATTATCTTGTACTGTAATTATTAATACCAGGCCTGAAAATTCTTGTTAAGGTATTTTCGGTCAACTTAATGAATTTCATTTAAATAATTGTATACTGTATATAGTAACATTTTTACTGTTGTTATACTGTATATAGTAACATTTTTACTGTTATTATACTTGTCTGTATAATTTAAAAGACAAATTCTATAAGAAACATATTTATTCATTTGGTCCTTTGCTGTTAAACATTTACTCGGATAGTCTCCTTTGTATGTTTGGCCATTAAATTTTGTAGTCCTTTATGACAAGTTGTTGTTAAAGTTAATTGAAGACTGCACTAGTCTTTTCAGGCATAAAAAATCACTTCAGTCACAAATATTAAGGGAAAAAAGCACTTTTTAAAAATAATTATATTACACATTGTTGTTTTAAATATAACTATTACTTTAAAAAATAGTCACTTGGCAAGTTTTTTTTTTTGTGCTGGATTAATTATCTGGGGAGGTATATCCTTGGAGAGTTCATGTCTACATTTTGTTGTTTATTACTAAAACATGAAAAACATTTCTGTTTTAATGATGTGTTTACATAGATTGTTGTAGACACAATACACATCAAATTATTTTCCCCAAAATTCTGGGTAGCTTACTCCCAAATAATCAGTCAAGGCAGGAACTGGGAGGACTTCTTGCCCGTTATGAGGCGGTGAGGGGGATGGTATAGCAGGCTGCTTGGTGCTTGGGCTTATCGACACATTTACAAGACAAAAGACGCTGATGGAGAGGTGCAAAGGGATTTAAGGTGAGCCGTATTTGAGTTTTTTCGTTGGCTCTGGTAATTCTGGTGTTAACCCACTTAAGTTCACTTTCCCAGAGAGTCATTCTTCTTGGCGATTTCAACATTCATATTGACATTACTACATGTAAACTGAGAAATTAATTACGATCCTTATTGGACTGGTTTGAATTGGTGCAGCATGTTGATTTTCCGACCCACTCTGGTGGTCATATACTGGACTTGATCTGCACATCTGGATTATCTGTCGGCAACACTTATTGCAGTGATTTGAGACTCTCTGACCATAAAGCAGTGCTTTTCACTGTCTCATTACCCTCCTCTTCCCTGTAAATGTCAAATTTCTTTCCAAAGCTTTAATATCTGTCCCTCTGTTCTTGCTGGATCCATTTCTGATCCTTTTCTGTCTTTACCTATTCCTTTAACACTAGATAGTCTTGTTGACCACTCTAACTCAGCCCTTCATTCAGCACTCGATTAAACAGCACCTTTAAACATAAGGAGGTTTCCTTTAAGTGTTCAGCTTCATGGTATAATTCAGAGCTACGATCTATGAAAGCAACTGGACGACGCCTTGAGAGAATGTCACGTAAGACTGGCCTCACTGTTCACATCCAGGCTTTCTCTGACCATCAAAGGGCTTACAGTGATGCACTAACTGCAGCCAAGGACACACATTATTGCGGAATAATAGAAAGTGGCCATGATAACCCAAGGGTTTTGTTCTCTGTAGTTAATAAATTAATTCACCCTGCATCTGGCCCAATTACCTCCTGTACTGAAGTCTGTGAAAAATTCCTCCACTTTTTCCATAATAATATTAAAGATCTAAATAATTCAGCTAGCAGAAATCCATGATCCATTTATATCCTTCCCTGTCTTCCCACTCCATCCAGCTCCTTTACTAAATTTTCACCAGTCACATTGGCATTTGTTAATGACCTGCTTTGTAAGATGAGGCCAACTACTTGTGTACTGGACCCCACCCCCACCACACTTCTTAAATCCTGCCTTCATGCCATAATCCCGACTGTTACGATAACAATGAATACATCCCTCGACACTGGGTACTGTCCAGAATGGAGAACATGCTGGGTATCTCTGGCACTGCCCTCCAGTGGTTCAAGTCCTATCTGACTAATAGGCAAGAGTTTGTTAGTCTTGGCAACAGCAAATCCAGCTCAGCGCCAGTCACACAAGGAGTTCCTCAGGGCTCTGTCCTTGGCCCTATTCTCTTCTGTATTTATATGCTTCCCCTTGGCCATATTATTCGTATCTATGGTCTGGTTATCATTTTTATGCAGAAGACACTCAACTCTATTTCAGTGTCAAAAGTGGAATTTCATCAGCGTTTTCTCAGCTCACAACTTGCCTCAGTGAAATTAAAACCTGGATGAAGCAGAACTCTTTTTAAAATTAAATTGCAACAAAACAGAACACCTGCAAATTGCCACTAAAGCGCTACTTTATAAAATGAGCACCTTTTCAGTCACTCTTGACAGTGATCTCATCAGACCTTCTTCTGATGCAAAGAATCTTGGTGTCATTTTTGATTCCTCCCTTTCTTATTCCGCCCACATAAACCACATTAAGATACTTTTTCTTTCACCTCCATAACATATCCATTGTTCGCTCTTTCGTCTCCTTTTCTAATGCTGATAAACTTGTCCATGCTTTTATCACATCCAGCATCGATTATTGTAACTCGCTGCTGGCAGGTGCCCCTTCTAATCTTATATCATAGCTCCAGTTGATTCAAAACTCTGCTGTAAGAGTCCTTACATGAACCAGCAACAGTGAGCACATCACACCCATCTTGCTTCACCTTCACTGGCTCCCTGTGTCTTACAGGATTGAATATAAAATTCTATTAATAACCTACAAAGCTTTAAATGGCCTTGCACCGGACTACATCAGTGACCTTCTAAATCACTGTGCTCCTGTTCGCCTACTAAGGTCCTCTGATTCTGGTAATCTTGTTGTGCCTCACACTAACCTGCACTCTATGGGTGACAGGGCCTTCAGCTCCATAGCACCCAGACTTTGGAATGACATCCCGAAATTAATTAGATCAGCTGACTCCATTCATTCTTTTTAAAAACAATATAAAACTCATCTATTTATGATGGCTTTTAACTTAACATTCTGCCCTTTCAGTTTATCTCAGTCCTGATGCTCAGGATAATTTGTATGTGTTATATCACATATTAGTTATTTATTAGATTTTTCTTTCATTATTGAACTAGCAAAATACCCGCGCTTCGCAGCGGAAACATATATATACACATATATATACATACAAACATATATATACATATCTACATATACACATATCTACATATACATAAATATATACATATATACATATACAGTATATACAGTATATATATATATATATATATATATATATATATATATATATATAAATATCTATATATACTAGCAAAATACCCGCGCTTCGCAGCAGAGAAGTAGTGTGTTAAAGAGGTTATGAAAAAAAAAAAGGAAACATTTTAAAAATAACGTAACATGATTGTCAATGTAATTGTGTTGTCATTGTTATGAGTGTTGCTGTCTTTTATATATATAATACACACACACACACACACACACATAAACATATATATACATATACATATATATACATATCTACATATACAGTGGTGTGAAAAACCATTTGCCCCCTTCCTGATTTCTTATTCTTTTGCATGTTTGTCACACAAAATGTTTCTGATCATCAAACACATTTAACCATTAGTCAAATATAACACAAGTAAACACAAAATGCAGTTTTTAAATGATGGTGTTTATTATTTAGGGAGAAAAAAAATCCAAACCTACATGGCCCTGTGTGAAAAAGTAATTGCCCCCTTGTTAAAAAATAACCTAACTGTGGTGTATCACACCTGAGTTCAATTTCCGTAGCCACCCCAAGGCCTGATTACTGCCACACCTGTTTCAATCAAGAAATCACTTAAATAGGAGCTGCCTGACACAGAGAAGTAGACCAAAAGCACCTCAAAAGCTAGACATCATGCCAAGATCCAAAGAAATTCAGGAACAAATGAGAACAGAAGTAATTGAGATCTATCAGTC
>NC_041402.2:109695371-109704043 GCF_900747795.2 Erpetoichthys calabaricus | reverse complement strand
ACCCATACAATCAGATTGTGAATCAGACTACGAATGCCGTGAATGTAATTACCCCCGATCTACATGTTGTCAAATAAACGAACCACACGCCGTGGCACGGAATGTAATTACCCCGATCTACATGTTGTCAAATAAACGAACCACACGCCGTGGCGCAATTTTAGGGGCTTTGCCTGTAGCGCTGACGTCCGAGGTTCGATTCCCGTAAGGGAGTGAAGTGAGTGGCTGGTTACCTACCAGGTAACGCTTATGGTTGGCCAGCAACTGAGGTAACATCAGCCACGGTGCCTTCAGTTGTGAGAAGCAGATCATAGAATGGTTGAAAATAGTTTACTGTAAAATAATGCAAAGAGTACGCGACACGTCTTTCCCCCTTATTCTTGGCTCATCAGGTGTACACACTCACTGCACTTGCTTACAGTAATCGAACCTTGGACGTCAGCGCTAGAGGGGCTTAGCAGCGGTGAAGTATTGCTTTTAAATTTTAATTAAGAACAAAAGAAAACCTCAGAGGTTCGATTCCCGTAAGGGAGTGAAGTGAGTGGCTGGTTACCTACCAGGTAACGCTTATGGTTGGCCATCAAGTGACGTAACATCAGCCACGGTGCCTTCAGTTGTGAGAAGCAGATCATAGAATGATTGAAAATAGTTTTGCATTTACCTTTTTAGTAAAAGGCGAGCTTTTAAGCCTGAGAAATCACCCCGTAAATGCACACGTTTAATTGCACATGTGTTAATATGTATGCGTACACAGTATTAAAAGACAGTAAACAACGTCATTTACCTTTGTTCCCGCGTTTGATAAAAGGCGAGCTTTTAAGCCTGAGAAATCACCCCGTAAATGCACACGTTTAATTGCACATGTGTTAATATGTATGCTTACACAGTATTAAAAGACACTCAAAAATTAACGTCATTTACCTTCGTTCCCGCGTTTGACTCGTGCTGTAAATCTCTTCCTTGTTTTTAATTCACGTGATTACGTAGGAGGCGTGATGACGCGATACGTGACTCCGCCTCCTCCATTAGAGTATATGGACAAAAAACATGTTCCAGTTATGACCATTACGCGTAGAATTTCGAAATGAAACCTGCCTAACTTTTTTAAGTAAGCTGTAAGGAATGAGCCTGCCAAATTTCAGCCTTCCACCTACACGGGAAGTTCGAGAATTAGTGATGAGTCAGTCAGTCAGTCAGTGAGTCAGTGAGGGCTTTGCCTTTTATTAATATGTATAGATACAGATATATACACATATATACATCCACATATATATATATATATATTATATATACAGTAATTCCTCCTCCATCGCGGGGGTTGCGTTCCAGAGCCACCCGCGAAATAAGAAAATCCGCGAAGTAGAAACCATACGTTTATATGGTTATTTTTATATTGTCATGCTTGGATCACAGATTTGCGCAGAAACACAGGAGGTTGTAGAGAGACAGGAACATTATTCAAACACTGCAAACAAACATTTGTCTCTTTTTCAAAAGTTTAAACTGTGCTCCATGACAAGACAGAGATGACAGTTCCGTCTCACAATTAAAAGAATGCAAACATATCTTCCTGTTCAAAGGAGTGCGTGTCAGGAGCAGTGACTGTCACAGAGAGAGAGAGAAAAGCAAACAAATCAATAGGGCTGTTTGGCTTTTAAGTATGCGAAGCACCGTGGCACAAAGCTGTTGAAGGCGGCAGCTCACACCCCCTCCGTCAGGAGCAGAGAGATAGAGAGAGACAGAGTTTGTTTTTCAATCAAAAATCAATACGTGCCCTTCGAGCTTTTAAGTATGCGAAGCACCGTGCAGCATGTCGTTTCAGGAAGCAGCTGCACAAAAGATAGCAATGTGAAGATAATCTTTCAGCATTTTTAGACGAGCGTCCATATCGTCTATGTGTGCGAACAGCCCCCCTGCTCAATCCCCCTACGTCAGGATCAGAGAAAGTCAGCGCAAGAGAGAGAGAAAAGTAAGTTGGATAGCTTCTCAGCCATCTGCCAATAGCGTCCCTTGTATGAAATCAACTGGGCAAACCAACTGAGGAAGCATGTACCAGAAATTAAAGGACCCATTGTCCGCAGAAATCCACGAACCACCAAAAAATCTGCAATATATATTTAAATATGCTTACATATAAATCCGCGATGGAGTGAAGCTGCGAAAGGCGAAGCGCGATATAGCGAGGGATTACTGTACATATATATGTATATATATATACACATATCAATATATATATATATATATATATATATATATATATATATATATATATATATATATATACAGATACATATACACACATACATACACACACATACATACACACACACATATATACATATACACATACATAGTGCGTTGTAACATGGGCTGTGATTGTTACATGGGAGGGAGACGACAAATCACAGCTTCCCGCTTTCTAATCGGGCCTGTGATTGGTGCTTTGACTGATGCCCAGATCCCACAGTATCTCCCCTTAGGAGAGGCGTTAGGCAAGTGTAATTGAATAGCGGTGCTGCAAGTTTAGCTTTACACCTGTTTATAAGGCTTATTGACTGAAAGGGGCTTTCATGAAAAAAGTTAGGGCTTTGCTACAGGATACACCCTCCACAAGTTCAGGAAGTAAAAATAAAGGTATATATTTCTGTTTTATTTAAACCTTTTAAGTTTGTATGCGGGCGGCATGGTGGCGCAGTGAAAGGTGCCAGTTAGGAGACCCGGGTTCGCTTCCCTGCGTGGAGTTTGAATGTTCTCCCTGTGTCTGTCTGGGTTTCCTCCGGGTACTCCGGTTTCCTCCCACAGTCCAAAGACATGGATGTTAGTTGCATTGGCGATTCTAAATTGTCCCTGGTGTGTGGGTGTGTGTGTGCGCCCTGCGGTGGGCTGGCACCTTGCTCGGGGTTTGTTTCCTACCTTGTGCCCTGTGTTGGCAGGGATTGGCTCCTGTATTTAGGATATAGCGGGTTGGATAATGGATGGATGGACATTTGTATGCATAGCCCCATTTGCCCGTTTTCGTTTTTTTTCTTTCTTCAGTAATATTTCAGCAAACCCGGAGCTTGTCAGTTCAAATCCTGGTACTGACACCACTGTGTGACCCTGAGGAAGTCACTTCACCTGCCTGTGCTGCAAAAAACAAAAGTAATGTAACAAATTGTACCTCAGATGTTGCAAGTTGCTGGAATAAAGGCATAATTCAAATAGATAAATATGTATTATACACATAGGAACTATTCATTTATTTTCAGTTAAGTCATCTGCAGCAAACCTTTATAAATGAGGGTTTCTCCTTTTTAGATAGTGCAAACTGTTTCTTCTTTATTGAGGTTTTCTCTTGGAGAGCTTTTTTCATTTCATTGAAAATTAAAGCAGCAGCTGCCAAAATATGTAGCTTTCTTATTAATTTTTCAACATTGTGTAAAATAACTTTATAAAGTAACATAAAAGGTTTAAATACTGGTTATCCTTTTACACTAAAATATTACTAAAGAGATTCAAAAAAAGTAAAATGCATATGTTGTTTTTCTTTAAGGAGATTAAATATTACTGAAGAAAGAAAAAAAAAAAAAACTAAAACAGCCAAATGGGGCTATGCATACAAACTTAAAAGGTTTAAATAAAACAGAAATATATACTTTTATTTTTACTTCCTTAACTTGTGGAGGGTGTATCCTGTAGCAACGCCCTAACTTTTTTCGTGAAAGCCCGTTTCAGTCAATAAGTCTTAAAAACAGGTGTAAAGATATTGACAATAATCTACGCAAACCCACCAAGACATGGAATCGTTTAAATCAAGTATCATTACATCTTCCTTTCTTAAAGAGAAGTAAGGCAGTACTTATAAGCTTAGTAATGTTATACATTTCAAATGCTACTTTGATAAACTTTATCACTTCAAACAACTGAACTATCCAGAACATTTCAGGCATACATCCAGCATTCAAACTATGCATAAAAAGCACAACTGTTAAAGGAATTCAGCATTTCTTAATTGAAAATGTTCCTTTAATCCTCAACATGTCTCAATGAGTCGTTCTGGTGGTTTTACTTGATGTTTTGATCTTCTTGTTAATTGTGTTTGCAGTTGAGATGTTCTTTCCTGATTCATACTTGTTTTCTCGTTAATATTTGTTTCGCTGGTGTTAGTGTTCTGATTAGAGGTTATTGGTCCTTTGATGTCTTGACGGTTTCTTCTTAGAACAGCTCCTATTACGCAATTCCGTCACATACTAGTCTATTGTTTCGCCGCTTTTCTGGAAACATGTACAAAACTTGTGCCGCTCAAACGTCACATTGCGCTTTGGGTTGCAATACGCTTCGAATTTTTCAACTATTTTGTTCAATTTCATATTGTCTCCATCTTCTTCAAACTGAAAATTGTTATTCACTTCTAGCGCCTCTTCGCCAATTACATGTAGAAGCATAGACGCTTTCATTTTTTCACTTTTCCTATCTGCTTCAATCACAGCAAGATACAACTCGAATCTCTGTTTAAATCTTTTCCAATTTTCAGCTACATTTCCCTTTAACTGGAGATTTGGTGGGGGCTGTAATCCTTCCATATTTTTTTTTCTCTTTTGCTAGAACGTCTTAGCGCTTTCTGACCACGTTTTCGGGTTAATCACAGACACGAGACTCGTTCAAAAGCTGAACCTCTTCTTCACATTCCTCTTCCAATCCGCCACTTCTGACACCATGTAGTGATCTTGTTAGGTTCGTAGTTTAATCAATACACAGGATTGAAAGATATAATAACTTTTTAATAGACAGACTTTAGAGACATTTACTGTACATGTTACTACTCGTTCTTTAGTTCACGCCCATTCTCCTACTTGCATCGGCATTCACAGGCATTACTAATCATTCTGTAAGTATCCCTTAATAGACCTTACTAATCAACTATCATTACAAAATCCAACGTGGTTTGTGCCCTTCAGAATGAAAACAGTTAGCATTTACCTTTTTAATAAAAGGCAAGCTTTTAAGCCTGAGAAATCACCCCGTAAATGCACACGTTTAATTGCACATGTGTTAATATGTATGCTTACACAGTATTAAACCCACCAAGACATGGAATGGTTTAAATCAAGGCGCTGCGCTACCTTCTTCCAGATCGGCCCCAAGGCGTTTCACGTGATTACGTAGGAGGCGTGATGACGCGATACGCGACTCCGCCCCCGTCCATTACAGTATATGGACAAAAAAGAGGTTCCAGTTATGACCATTACGCTTTGAATTTCGAAATGAAACCTGCCTAACTTTTGTAAGTAAGCTGTAAGGAATGAGCCTGCCAAATTTCAGCCTTCCACCTACACGGGAAGTTGGAGAATTAGTGATGAGTGAGTCAGTCAGTCAGTCAGTCAGGGCTTTGCCTTTTATTAGTATAGATTTAGTATTTTACTCTGGTTTATTGTTCTTTATTCTGTTTAATGCTTTATCTGTTTCATTGTTCTACTAGCAAAATACCCGCGCTTCGCAGCGGCGAAGTAGTGTGTTAATATCACATATCAACATATATATACACATACATATACACACATACATACAGACATATACATATACACATACATACATACACATATATATATATATATATATATATATATATATATATACAGTCGACCCTTGATATACGACCGGCTTGACATGCGAACAACTTGATTTACGACCAAAATTTTTATTTTGATTTACGACCAACATCTTGCGTTACGACCTGAATGCGGTCACGTGTATCCGCTTGCGCGATTGTAAACAAACAGAAACATTCCTATTAATGCGGCACTCATTCAATAAAATGTTAGGTTTGTAAACTCTCTTGGGACCTCCCCCAATTAGAAGACATGCCAAAGTCCAAACTCCGTATGGAAGACTGTTTATCTGTTACTGGGGCAACAGCCGGCTTAAAGCTGTGCTGAGTGTCTCAGCCAAAGCAAATAGAAAAGATATCGATGGGTGACATGCATGTGATATCCCTGCCCGGCAATGGACAAGCAAGCTTCCACAGTCGCGGCAATCGCGCTTCAGGACGCACTTCAGCACGCACTTCAGCATGTCGTTCCCATTGAGTGGGGAGTTGGGGGGGGGGGGGTCTCAGAAGAGTTCAGAAACAGTTCCTTGTATCATCACAAGGAAATGCTGAGAAAAATTCTCGTCAGAATAACTTGTAGGCAGGAGGAGATTAAAATTAATTCAAAAGAAGCTATTGAAATGATTGCAAATGCCTGAGTGCAAGTTAAAGAAAGCCTTTAAAAAGCCTTCAGTTTCATTATCATCCTCCTCCCTACCTGCAGCCCAAAGATGTCAAATTAAATGGTGAGTACAGTATGAAATTGTTGTTTCTGGTAGGCTAGGCACTTTTTATTACTTTTTGGTTAGTACATTAGAAAAATTATTGGTGTTTTGGTAAATTATGCACATTATACAACCCTTTTTTTTATTATGAAAAGGTTAAGTAAGTGTTGCAGTGGGAGGTTCGGAACGCATTATGGGTATTTCCATTATTTCTTATGGGAAAAATAGTCTTGATTTACAACCAACTTGAGTTACAACCAGCCCTCGCGATCGAATTGAGTTCGTAAGTCAAGGGTCCACTGTATATATATATTTGCATATCTACATTATAAGGGGCCATTCAGGGAAAAAAAGGTTGGTTCATAAATATAAACATTGGTTCAGATATATATATTGGTTCGGATACAGTGGTTTGAATATATACATTGGTTTTAATACATCCATTCAGATATACATATTGGTTCAGATATATACATTGGTTTAAATACATTGGTTGAGATATATATAAATTGGTTTGCATAGATCCGTTCTGATATATATACATTGGTTGAGATACATCCGTTCAGATATATACATCGGTTTGAATACATCCGTTCAAATATATAGATTGGTTGAGATATATATATTGGTTGATATACTTTGGTTTAGATATATATATATTGGTTTAAATAGATTGGTTTAACACTAGAATTACCAGAGCCTACGAAAAAACTCGTATAACTGGCCCACCTTAAATCGCTTCTTAAATCCGTTCACACCTCTCCGCCAGCATCCTTTGTCCTCTAAATGTGCTGATAAAAGACAAGCTGCCAGCAGCCGGCTATTCCATCCCCCCACCGAGTTAGACCGTGAGCGAACTTTTCCCAGCTCACGCCTTGATTGTTTACCTGGGAGTGAAGTGTTTTACAGTGGAAATGATAGATCGTTATTTGGAAGACTTCCGTTTCTAAAGTAATCTGTGTAAACACATTGTTAAAACAGAAACTTTTTCATATTTTAGTAATAAATGTTACAAAATGTAGTAGGCATAAACTATAGAATATATAAAGCCCGAGTTCCAAAGATCAAATAAACACTTTCACAAAAGCTTCAAGAATGATTCAACAGCTTCTGTGGCGTAGCGCGCTAAGGTTTGCCTCTTAGCGCAGAGCAGCTTTTCCTTGCCTCACAGACCTGAGTTCGATTCCCCGCTGGGGATGAAGTGTTGCTTTTTTTTCTTTTCTTTTACACCTCAAACGGACATAAAATTTATACATTGGTATGCACTGTCAGTTACTGAGATCGTTATATTTTCATGTGGGATGCTCCTTTTAAAATATTTTTTTAACAATTGAGACTGCAATTAACAGGAACAACTGTCCTTATAACTTATTTTTAAGATCCATAACACACAGACAGACAGAGCACTGCGTAATAGAGAGACAGACAGGCAGAGAACTCACTAGATATATAAATAAACAGGGAAGCCACGTGTACTGAAAGAAAAAAAGAACAACATGTGCGTTGTCCCTGCTGTACTGAATAAGCGCAGGCGCTCTAACATCACCCCTCCCCCGATCTTACTACATTCTAAGGCTGCAGGTATATTAAACGCTATTCACGTTTTACTGGGATGCTCTGTGATTGAGGGCGGACAGTAAACTTTGTTAAAATCCATCCATCCATCCATTTTCCAACCCGCTGAATCCGAACTGATATCAAAAAATACCAGTCGCCAGTTGTATTTTCAGTCGTTTTGGCGTGTTTACTGTTCTGTTACCAAAAAATTCTTCAACGGGGCTCATCAACAAAGAAATATGGATAGTAAGATATCAGTAATAATAGTACATTACTCGACACCCAGTAACACTTTACAAAGACATTTAAAAGACAGCTTGTTAAAATAAATGTAGCAATCCATTATGCTATAAGTGATAGCTTGCTCTTAAACATTTACACAGGTGGTTTTTCCTGGGGATAAAAAAGGAAAAAAAATCCACGGGAAAGGCTTTGTTGTTGAACTCAAATTTCACTTCCGCCATGTGAGTCATTAAAACTATTGGAATGAAATATAGTTCTATATAAATAAATAAATAAATAAATTTCCTATCACAACCACCCTTTAACCCCTGTACATTGGGGAGGATTCTTGTTTTCACAGCAGGTGCAATTATCCTATAAAACACATAGGAGTTCTGTGCACCGTTTTTCATGGGAGATTAAAACTCATCAAATGTATTTTAAAAACTCGTAGCAGTCTGTGGCATTCCTCATCTGCCATGGTCCATTACAAAATGAACACCAGGCAGTTAAAATTGTGCACAGTTTCTTTAATAAGCCTATCAGACAGTCTTTTATAGCACTTTCATATCGAGTGTGTCTCTTAATCCCTTCTAGCAGAA
>NC_041402.2:108907871-109027871 GCF_900747795.2 Erpetoichthys calabaricus | reverse complement strand
TTTTTGACAGCCCCCCAAAATCGAGGAAAAACTCCCAAAAAACTCTTGTAGGGAAAAAATGGAAGAAACCTTGGGAAAGGCAGTTCAAAGAGAGACCCCTTTTCAGGTAGGTTGGGCGTGCAATAGGTGTCAAAAAAAAGGGGTTAAATACAATACAGTACAATACACAGAACACATGTAATCCTCAATACAATATAATAGTGCACTAGAAATATTACAAGTACAAGCACAATTCAACAGTTGATATTACATAATACAATCTGAATTTTGTTCAGAGTCTGGAGACCTCAGCCATCAAGCTGTCTCCCCCTATTGGCCATTCCACCTCTGAGTCAGGGCTGGGCAAGCCAATCCGATGAAAGGACCCTTCTACTCAACAATTCCTGCAATCCTCCATCAGAGATGACAGGATCAGGTACTACATGTGATATTACAAATTAGATTGTTTTAATGTATTATAATTCCCACCCCTCTAGCTTTCTTTGTATAGCTGGGGTGAAAAATTTGGCCAGTCCAATCTCTACAACCAAAACAGGCCCTTACTTATTAAAATGAGTCTCCTGTAAAAATACTTGGCATCTTGGCATTTAGACCTGTTAGTTGAGAAAATACTTTTTTTTTTCTTTACATCGTGATTGAGGCCTTTGATATTCCAGCTCACAATGTTCACAATTTGGCCAAACAGACACTGCTTTTGATCTTTTCAGGACATTTTGTAACCTTAAGCAAAGGTAGTATGTCGTTTCATCCAAAATCTTTAACTTAGGTATCATATTATTGCCAGGTATTATGGCTAAGGAGCCTATAGTTATGTTGGCACTTACAGTTCTTGAGGTAAAAAGGATAAATAAGAAATAACTTGCTCCTTTTCAAGCCGCTGAAAGGGATACAAATATGAATGTGGTTGTTTTTAAATATGATCTCCTCTTGCTGTCTGAGAATTGACATCAAGTTTTCTTTAACTCGTAGTTTGTCGAACCAGACAATCAGGCTCCTCAGTTTCGAGGCATTCGACCAACATGTGATAAGCTGCTTAGATCTTAGTATTCAATTTAAAATCCCCTCCAGTTATTTTAGAAAATAATTCAGCTATTAATTTCACTGGGTTTTGACTTTTATGATTTTCAGTAGTACTAGGGTGTTGTACCGTGTTAGCCATTATGAATGTAGAGAAAAGCCAAGCAAAATGACACCTTTTATTGGCTAACTAAAACGATTACAATATGCAAGCTTTCGAGGCAACTCGAAAGCTTGCATATTGCAATCATTTTAGTTAGCCAATAAATGGTGTCATTTTGCTTGGCTTTTCTCTACATGATTTTCAGTGAAACCTTTATTCTAATGTTGTTCCTTCTATATCTGTTGTGGTACCCGGACGGGGCTCATGCCCGGCTGGGACGCCCAGGAAGACAGGAAGTGGGCTCATTCCTCCTCCAGACCGCGAGGGGGCATCCGCCCTGGTTGTATTGGGGGCCACGGGTGCAGGGCTTGGAAGCCCAACCCTGTAGGGGCCCGTGGTCACCGCCAGGGGGCGTCCCCCTGCCTGAAGGACCCTGGACCCCAGTACTTCCGCCACACCAGGAAGTGCTGGGGGGAAGAAGAGAGGGAACACCCGGAGTGCTTCCAGGAGGACAGCCGGCATGTCTGCGGGATTGCCGGTGCACACCTGGAACACATCCGGGTACAGATAAAAGGGGCCGCCTCCCTTCATTCGAGGCTGGAGTTGGGTGGAAGCAGGACAAGGTGCAAGAAAGAGAGAAGGAGGCGGTCCGAAGAGGCAGAGTTGTTAGCCTGGACTTTGGGGAAGTTTGGGGTTTGTGGCACTTGGACTTTGTAAATAGTAGTACAAATAAACGCGTGTTGGGTGACCTGAGCGTGTCTGTCTGTCTGTATCCGAGCCAGTCTCCACACTGTCTTCCAACATATGTAATTTATTACTGAGCACTTTGTATTTGGATTCTCCAGCAGCTTTTTTGTCAGCAGCAGATGCGAATTGTTCAGCTTCTTCAATATGCATTGTAAATGTTTGCTTCTTTTAGGTGATCACCAAGTGCTCATATTTTATTGTCATTTTTGCTCAAATTTTCCTGTTTTTTTTTCATCAGTTCTTGTTAGATTTTTTCAAGGTTTACATCAAATTTATTGCTTAAACGTACCTCCTTATCTTTTATTTTTTAAGCAGCTTGTCCATTCTGATTTAATTCTGTCCATTCTTTTGTGTATATCCACATTTACCTCATTTATGTTTTCCCTGAGTGCAAAAATCATCTCCTTCAGCTTTTCTGAAAGCAGCGTTACATATCCTGTCGGAGTTGATTCCGTTGACTCACGGAGGATGCTGGTAGTAGGTGACAGCAGGGATAAAGAGGCCATATATTTATTTTTTTTTTTGTTCTTTATTTCGCCTTATACAATTTCTTGCATTAGGAATTTGGTAGTTTCCGCATACCCCTTGGGGTCAGAGTGCAGGGTCAGCCATTGTACAGCGCCCCTGGAGCAATTACAGGTTAAGGGCCTTGCTCAAGGGCCCAGCAGAGCAGTGGCCTTATTGGCAGTGACGGGGATTTGAACCGGCAACCTTCGGGATACCAGCGCAGATCCTTAGCCTCAGAGCCACCACTCCGTGGTTCCAATATCCCACCTGAAATCGGTGAATTCTCGTTGTCTGCCTCACTTGCAGTTTTGCTTCCACATTAGCTGTAAGCTGAAGCAGATGCTGCAGTGTGTAATCACCTGACTCTTCCAACTCAGTCTGTGGTAGGCCGCAGTGTGAACCAGCTTATACTTTGATGTACCTTTAGTTACCTTCTCCTTCTCTCTCTTACCATTTATTCTCCTGCTAATGCTTTGGATATTTTTGTAATGAAATCCTCCCAGGTTGACTAAATATAGGATATCTCAGATAGATAATAAAAAAGCTAAATACCTCCGCTATAAGAAGAGCAATGACTTTGACGTCCATCACTCACAATGAATGAGACCAAAAACCACCAGTAAAGCTTACTGGCCTAAAGTTAATTGAATCTTCTTGATCACAGCTTATTTAATGGCTAATATTGCACTTTATGTAATATCAAAGTGCAAAGTTCACTGAGAGATATATCCAAAGATTAAAATTTAAAGAAAAGAGGATAAGAATATAAGGAAGAGTATATGCCTCATACTTTATATATTTTGTGGTAGCATAACTTTTTGTGGGGCTAAAACCTGCTTTAGCAGTTGAATCCAAACTTACTGCATTGTTTGGAAGTGTTGCAGTGTAACCAAGGTGCCTGTAAGATGAGGCTGTATGAGGTTGTTTGGTCATATACTGTACACACCTTAGGCTGGAGCCACTCCGGTCCTAGCGTTATCCAGTGCTGAAAAGAATGCTCCAAAGGAAATAATGTGAAGAAAATAAGGGCACTCTCTCTGAACCTCACACAGGTGCCTGAACATTGGAGTTATGTGCGTGTTTGCATGATCTGAATCCTTTCCAACTGGAGTATCTTTTGGGATGAAGTATGCAATGTCACGAAGATAGGCGAAGAGAGGTCCTATTGTGCAGTGTGTTGTAGAGGGGTTCAAGGGCATTGGGTGTAATCGTCCTGTAGGCTTTTACTAGTTGAAACAGGCATAGAGAGGGGAAAGACTTTTGGTTGAAACAATTTTCTGATGATCTTGTAATTTACAGATAAAGAGTGATTATTCAGTACTGAACATGATGGCTATGTTGTATGATTTTGGGTTTTGTAAAATTGCACTAATTTCTCAAACTGTTCACATTATTACTAAGATAGAATAATAATAATGATAATAATAGTAATTTAAAACAGGTATGATATACAGTACATATATTAAATAATCAATTCAAGAAATGCTAAGATTGTGAATTGTATGCTGACCAGTTCAATGATTAGGCAGAACTCCAGCCTTGGAGTATTTTGATTACTCATATTTTGAGGATTTATAACAGGCACATTAGCAATCCTAATACCATTACAAATGGCAATCCATTGTGCTTAAAAAATAAAGAAAGGTCCAGAAAGAAAAATCTATGTACTGTTTATGTCCAAAATCTGCATCAAGATGATGATGAAAATGGTGGACAAGAAGATAAAGGACACCTTTGCTAAAAATGACACAGAAGTAAAACAAAAATAAAACTACTAACTTGCATCTGTGAAACCTAGCACATTGCACCTTAGAATTTGGAAAACCATCTGTAAAGGGTGCCCTGGTCCGCACATAAAGTGAGAGAGAGATTGACAGTCCAGACTCAGGCAAGAATTTATTGTTAAAGCAAAGTACATTTTTTTTACACCAGTATTATTCTGTGCATCACAATCGATTTCACCTGACCTTGTTAAAAAACAAATGGTCTATAAATGCACTGGTGATGGAACACACACATCAGATTGTTTAACAGAAGTGTAAATGCAAATGCATTTTCAATCCACATACAGCGATCAAGTAAAGAAAAATGCAAAAGAATTGTGTAGGGTAGCAGCAGCATTCAGGTTAAGCAGCAGGAGGACCAATTAGAGAAACTGGATCATTGGTCTCAAAAACTTGGTTAACAATGGCAGATTTCTCTACAAATAATCTGATTATGTAGCCACATAAACCCATAACCAAGTTACTGTTAAGGATTTTGTAGTCTACCTGTTGCACTTTGTCAGCCTGTGCTTGTATTTGCTTCTCACACAATTTCTGCCACAAAGGGTGGAAGGTCCACAAAATACATTTTCAGAGGCAAATATTGGGCGATCGCATTATCCCTTCTCCTAGCTGATGTAATCTGTCTGAGTATTTCAGGAATTGTTAAATTTGGGTTGATGAGCTCAATGTAAAATGCTAAGCTCAGCAACACAATCTCAAGAGCAATTGGGTAACACGTTAAAAGTAATGCATGTTAAGTATTCTGAGTACTTTTTAAAGTAATGAGTAACCTAATGCAATACTTGTGTTGTTGTTATTCCAGCAGCTCTGAGTGTAAGGTAAGTGGTGGAAATAACAAAGTACAATTACTTCTTTACTGTACTTAAGTACATTTTTCATTTATCTGTACTTCACTTAAGTAGATTTAGCTGTGGATACTTTTGATTTTTACTCCACTACATTTTACAGTGATTATCTTCACGTTCTACTCCACTACATTTGTACATGGTGATGCATTACATTTTATGTAACATAAACAGTTTCTTCTTTTTGAATAACACTTTGCAGTGAATAATGGATATCAATTCATGAGAAAGAACTAATCGATACAGTAGAGTTTCACAGAAGTGCTAAAATGTATGTATGTATGTTGGCAATCTCTTTCATTTAGAGCAGAGTTTCTTAAATATATCTGTTAAAATTAACCAAGTCTGTTTATATTAAGCGATAAATCATCCACACACTTTCGTACTGTTTGCAGGAATGCTGTATTTGAAACAATGCAGTTGATACATCACGGAGAGCTTTTGTTTCAGTGGCACAAAAATATAATTGGTATTCCCCCCTTCACTCTCACAACTAGTGAAACAATCAAACTAGGAAGTCTGGCAACAATTTAGAGCATGCAAACATGAAAGACATGTTTGTTAGACTACTGAGAATTAGAAGAACACCAGAAAATATCAAAAGGGGACGGCAAGCTGTAGACATTCAGCACAATGTTATTCAGTAAAGCTGAACATTTAAAACTGCACTGTTTACTTAATTATTAAGCAAGATTTATCCTATCACCTTTATAAAGTGCACCTAGTGTATGTATGTATTAGTGATTTGCCTTTTTTGCAGTTAATAGACCTGTCAAATGGAAACTGGAGCATTTTAAACTATTTGTGAATTGATTTAATATAGTGTATTAATAGTGGAGCTCATTTGAAAAATGATAGATTTTAATGTTGTTTTAGATAAGGTAAATAAGCTACATTGATTAATTTTTAAATCCTTCATTCCTTAACTGGTGCCATGAGTCACATGACAAAATTAAGTGATGCTGTGCTTTCAAAAATCATCATATCCTCACACCATACCCCAAGAAATTCTTACTCTCAGCTTTACCAAAGCTTTAACCAAGCATTTCAACTGGAAGTGATACATTTCAGAAATCCCTTCCTGTTTTCAGTTATAATAGTTGTTTTAGGGTCTATCCCCAGGTGCTCTCTGTATAGAGTTTGCATGTTCTCTTTCATTTAGATGTTTAAAACAGACAGTGTGGTGTAGTGGTTAAGGCTTTGAACTTTGAACCCTGAAAGTCATTTGACCTGTGTGTGCTCCAATTGGAAAAACAAAAGAAATGTAACCAATCATATCAGAAATCTTGTAAGTCACCTTAGATGATAACCTCAGCCAAATAAGTAAATGTAAAGCACAACTCATCTGATTCATAATTCATTCTATCAGCGTATGATAACTCTGAGATTGATCATTCTCTTATTCATCATTTAAATACAAGACAGTAAAAACACATTTATTTTAGAATATATTGTTTAGTACAATTTGTTATTTAAACAAAACATTTAAAATAATAATAAACTAATGCATTTATTCATGGCCAGATGTACCGTCAGGGTGACGCGGGTGCTCAGTTAAACCTGTCCAGTTAGACCTAAATTTAAAAAAAAATATGAGTGGTTAATTCACATTCCAAGCAGGTGTCTATTAAGTCGCAAAAAAACATAAATGCGGATTTGTAGATGGAGACATAAATGAGAAGGTCATCAAAATGGGTGGCTAAAATAAGAATAAGACACAAAACTATAGTAAACTAAAAAATTGATAAAAAAAATAAATAAACAGGAAGTCCTATGACAAATTTAGATTGATTATCCAGAAATATAACAAGTTTTTAATTTTTTCAAAGAACCAAACACAAAAATAACAATAATATGCCAACATATTATATAATTTCTGAGTGATTATGTAACGTTTAATAATGACACTGAGTCGTGACTAAAATACATCACCTCCAAAATGGTAAAGTTAATAAATAATGAAAAAACACTACTAACATTTCACAAATTAATTTTCCAACAATTCATAATTCATCATTATTATGATATTAAAGCTGTGCTATTGGGACTTTTTAGTGAACATTTTTAAATAATAAGCTTATGAGCAAATCCAAATGTATCTGATCTTTGAGATTAAATTGTATATATAGATTAACAATGTGCTTCAGTCTTTTAATGTTATGCAGATGATGGAGAGTGGAGGTGTTATACAATAATATAATATGCTATATGACTTATAAATATTTAAAATTATTTTTTCCCATTTATTTGAAAGAATTTTAAGTTTCCCTGCGGACAAAAATGTGTCAGTCACAAGGAAAAGCAAGAAAAAGACTCTTGGCTCAATTCATCCCCTTTACATGTTTTTTAACTTTAGAATTTTGTTTCATGTTCCTCTGTAATCTCCACTGTATGACTTATACATAATGTATAATGTTTAGCTATGGTATATAACACACATATCCGCATACCATCTGTGTTTAGTTCTAGATGTTCAACTTGTCTCATGCCATTCCTTTCCTTTAAAATAGCAACATAAGGTAGTACAGTTATCATTGCCTAAAATCCAAATTTTTCTCTATTGTCTTGGTAGTGTTCCCACCTCCAGCAAAGTCGTGCGACCTTCCTTGTTCTCTTAAGAATGGGTTGGGCATCCTTGGTAACTTTTAGATGACCAGCCCACTTACATCCTGAGAAATTATCACAATACTCCAGCCTTATCTTTTTGCCCACTGCAGTTATGCAGCACACAGGCAGGTTGTATTTCTCCTTATTGCCCTCTGCATCTCCATATTCCATGCTTTATTTTTTGTAGTTGTGACGACATAAGCAACAGTTCAGCATTACCTTATACTTTTAATACCACAGCTATCATCCAGAGCCTCTCTCTCAACACCCAGCATTATTCTGATTTTGAGCTGTTTACCTATAAAATATAGGTTGTATAGCTATCATTTAATTTTGCTTGCTGCCTGACTACTGAAGGGAAATTTTGGAGCAAGTAACCCTTGATATCAGCTCCACATATACTGTATAGTGATAACTAGCTTATAGAAAAATTATATTTTAGAAACATTTTTGTTCAATGTTGCAAGATTCAGCTACTCAATATCTGTACAAAGTAGTATCTTTATAGTGATTTCTGCTCTTGAATTTATTTATTTTTTGCTCAATTTCCATTTTGCAGCAACATGACCATTTATGCATTTTACTTTAAATAAGTTAAATTCCACATTAACTTTAAAAACTAAGTGTCTGTGTAATATATGTTCTTACCTGCTCTTTTAAAACCATCTCCATGTTCTGTGATATGATAATAGTAATTACTTTATTTATATAGCTCTTTTCAAGCCAAGTGGCACAAAGTGCTTCACATGGAAACACAAAATAAGTATATATATATATATATATATATATATATATATATATATATATATATAATTCACTAAGCCAGAAGACAAGTAGCCAACCATGGAAAGCACGCCGGAAGGGGCGTGGATTCACTAAGCCGCCGACAAATAAGACACCCATGGCGCACGCAGGAAGGAGCCACGCCCACCAACTCTAAGACCATTGGATGCGACGACAACTCGCAGAGCCACGGCCACCAACTCAGACGCAATGACACAAGAAAAACGGCGTCATTTATATTCGTCTGTCGTAGAGGCCACATGCACCTCCGAGCCACGTTGACTGTTCATAGAGGCATGTTTCTCGCGGAGGTGAATCGCCATATGCAGCGTGTAAAACGGTTTGCGAGGGGTATCCCATGGGATCCTTAAAACAATCCTTTACAACTGAGGTTAAAACACAATGAAGTAAGCAGTCTTTAAAAACCAATACGCCCTGTGCCTCTGTTTCGTTAGCGTCGGCTGTCTTCCAATTGTAAGTCACGGACAATTGTATGGTTCCCTCTCAAAACACAATGAAGGAAGCAGTCTTTAAAAATCAATAAGCCCTGTGCCTCTGTTTCATTAGCGTCTCACCTGCTTCATCCAATGGTCTTAAAGTTGGTAGCCGGGGCTCCGTGAGTTGCTCTTGCGAGCGGGCACATGACCAGGGGGTGTGTAAGCTTAGAGAACGAGGGGGGAGGACCAGGTAAGAAGAGGCATGTTTGTTGTGGAACTGAATCGCTGAATGACCGTGCGACGACGGTCAGCTGGCAACAACTGGCCGACAAAAGCGTGTGCATTATACTTACTGAAAGGAGCGTTACGGATTTTGCAAATGTTCAGTTTTTTCCCTCCTTTTAGACAACTGTGTCTTTCCGGAAGTGTTCAGCAATCAATATATTATTTTTGCGGCGTTTGCCTGCAGGACCACATGCAGCGAGCGAGCGAGAGAGACAGCGAGAGCGTGTGACACACACACACATACAGGCACGCGGGAGAGAGAGCGCGCTGGACACATAGGAATAATAATACTTCGTTACATTGATATACCGATACTGATTCTCAGTATTCAAAGCGCTATCCACACAGGAAGGAACCGGGAAGCGAACACACAATCTTCCAGAGTCTCCTTACTGCAAACCAACAACACTACTACAGCCCCACAAGGCAGTTAAAAAATACACCCGGCTGGAATTTGTTTTCACTTCTGTGCATAGCATAGCATAGCATGTTACTTTTCTTGGTGGCTTATTACATTATGGATGTTTCACATGTACATTGTTTCCCCTGTGCTTAAAAGACATTAAAAAAAGTGTTTCTCAACTACGCCATGGTCTTAATGTTGGTGGGCGGGTCTCCATGACTTGCTCTTGCAAGCGGACACATGACCAGGGGGTGTGTAAGCTTAGAGAACGAAGGTAGACGGTGGAGGACCAGGTAAGAAGAGGCATGTTTGTCTCAGAAATGAATCGCTGAATGAAATTAAACGCGTGTGCATTGTACTTACTGAAAGCACCGTTACGGATTTTGCAAATGTTCATTTTTTTCTCTCCTTTTAGACACCTGTGTCTTTCCGGAAGTGTTCAGCTATCAATATATTATTTTTGTGGCGTTTGCCTACAGGACCACGTGCAGCTATAGAGCGAGAGCGTGTGACACACACAGATGCGTGCGCGCGACAGAGCGCTGGACACATAGGAATAATAATACTTCGTTACATTGATATAGCGGTGTTCTCAGGATTCAAAGCACTATCCACACAAGAAGGAACCGGGAAGCGAACACACAATCTTCCAGAGTCTCCTTACCGCAAAGCAGCAACACAACTACAGCCCCACAAGGCAGTTAAAAAATACACGGGGCTCGAATTTGTTTTCACTTTTGTAGATAGCATTGTTGCAATATTACTTTTCTTGGTGGCTTATTACATTACGGATGTTTCACATGTTCATTGTTTCCCCTGTGCTTAAAAGACATTAAAAAAGTGTTTCTCAACTGTGACTACAAGTACTGACAACTGTGTCGTTCAGGAAGTGGTCACCCATCAATACATAATTATGCGGCGTATGCTACGCCGCGGGTTGGCTAGTAAAATATAAAAGGCTAAATAAAATGAATAATAAGGATCATAATAGTAATATCTGGAACAATGGAGAAAAAATCTTCAGTATAGGTAATATGCAAAAATAAAATTAAAATGGCAAAAGCAGGTGATTAAAAACAACAAAAATCACAAACAAAAATAATCTGAGCAACTAACGTCATCCAGCATCCAGATAAAAATTAAGACGCATGTACATTACATTAATTCAGTTCTGCAGCCACAGGGGTTCCCACTGTGGCTGCAGATTTTTGTTCCAACGGGATTCTCAATAAGTGATAATAATTGATCCCATTTAGTTAGCTGGTCTTTTTTTCCTCTTATTCTCCATTCAAAAAAGCACAGCAGTGTGATTTTTACACTGTAAGACATTTACAAATATGTGTATTTTTTGCTATATCTTTAAATGTTTAACTTTTGTTTTCCTATTAGTTTTCCCTTAATTCTGTGTAGTCTGCTTCCATCATTGTATCCTAATAGTGACAATTAAAAACCAGCAAAGCAGGCACCCAGGAAGAGCAAAACTCAATGATAAAAGGCCGCAACTGCTTCAGCATCATTCCACTAATTTGTCAATAATGGAAAGGCAAAATGGAAATCAGTATGAACATAAATAAAAATAAGATCCACATATAACTGCTTAATTTTTAATTAAAATGTATTAACACACTTACTTTTGTAATTTCTTCGTTAAAGCCAGAATACAGAAACTAAGAAATAACAGCTCACTTAATATGGCTAGAAGTCCAATTAAAAACAGAAATTGGTTGGAATAAGATCCTGCAGCCCCAGGGGGTCCCCAGGACCGAGTTTCGATTAAGGAATGCTATACGATAAAAATATTTATAAATGAGACTTAAGAATGGCTGCAAAATCAGGTTTAAATTTAATGCTTGACAATAAACTGTTCCATAGTCTAGGGTCATCACAGATAATGCTTTGTCACCTTTAGTCTTTAATCTAGTTTTTGGAATAGCGAGTAGGCTTTTGTCTGACAACCTTAAGGATCTCACAGTTTGATATGGTGTCAGTAATTCTGTAATATAATCCAGGGCAGAACCAAGCCTTAAAAGTTATCAATAAACTTTTTTAAATTAACCGTATTGAACTTGAAGATAGTAAAGTGATACTAAACTTGGAGAAATTTAAAAATAACATTTGAAACTAGTATGAAGTCTAGCTGCAGCATTCTGCACCATTTGGAGATGAACAAGACAAGATAATGGCGCAAACATGCATTGCAATAATCAAGACAAGATGTGATAAGACCATTAATGATTAATTCAGTGTCATCAAAATATAATGAAGAGCTGCCCTTGGCAACATTTTTTAATTGAAAAAAACACGTTTGTACCACTTTGTTCACATGAGGTTCAAACTTCAAATTAGAGTCCACCCCTAAGTTCTTAGCCACTGACTTAAAATTAGGTTCTAAACACCCAAGGGACTATTTCACAGGAACTATTTACTGTTGTGGGCCGATTATTAAGATTTCAGTTTTGTCAGAGTTCAGTTATAGAATATGTAGGACATCCAATTTCTTGCATCAATTAAACAGTTTTGAAAAATCAATATGTTTGACACATTACTAGGATCCAACGATGTGTAAAGTTGCAAATCATCAACATAACAGTGAAAATTTATATTATGTTGCCAAATGACATAACCTGGTAGAAGAATTTATATAGAAAATAAGGTACCCCACAGCCAAGCACAGAGGATGAAGATGTTCCATTCTTAAGATAAACTGGAGATGTTCTATCAGATAAATATGAAGAAAACCAATCCAGTGCTGCACCTGATAATCTGAACTATTGTTTTAATTCATTGATCTTGATGACATGATGTATAGTATAACAAACTGCACTGAGTTCTAAGAGTACCAAGACAGAAACATCCCCTTTATCTTCACTTAAGAGATCATTTGTAACACTGACGAAGGGCTGTTTCTTTAGTAGAATTCTTTTGTGAAAACAGACTGAAATTTTTCAAGTAAGTTAATGCCTTAAATCATTTCTAGTAACTGCTGAACTATGATATTTTCTAATAAAATTTTGCTATAAAATGTGAGTTTAGAGATTGCCCTGTAACTATTTGAGTCTGATTGGTCCAGGTTAGGTTTCTTAAGTAAGGTTTGTACTATAGCCTTTTTAAAGTATTTAGGAACAATGTCATTGGTTACAGAACTAACTATTCACTATGGATGAAAGATAAGGAGCTACTAAATCACTAACCTCTTTAAGAAGTCTAGTTGGTAAAACATCTACAGAGCTAGTGGATGGTTTAAGATGATGGACTAACTCAATCAGTTCTTGTTCAGACTCAGTACTACCTTCTTAGTACACTGTATCTCACTATAAAGTTGAGCATGTACAATGAAATCTCTAAAATTAATTACTTTATTAGTAAAAAAGGTTAAAAACTATTCACATGAAATATTCCTGTAGGCATTTTTTACTAGAGTAGGATTAACAAGATCATTAATATTTTTAAATAAAAACCTATTATGTTTATTAGCATTAATAAGTTCTGAGAATATACTGCCCTGGCTGATTTAATAGCAGCATTGTAAGAACTGAAAAGATCTTTAAACACTTTGAGATGTACTGTTATTTTAGTAGCTTTTCCATCCTCTTTTAGCTTTCATACATTTTGCTTTAAGTTTCATTTGGACAGGAGCAACAGAGTCTAAAATTGATAAACATAAATTGTTAAACTCATCCAGTAGTCGTGAAGTGTCTGTCACAACTATGGCCATCAGTTTAGAGGAAGAGTTTAATTTAAACGTGAACTAAATCTTTGATTCATATTTCTGGGAGCAGGTGAGAAATGAAATTAAAATATCATACTACTGTTATCAAATGCTAAAAACTCCTCAATGTTTAGGTAAAAAGAAAGTATGCCAGAGGAAAACACTAAATCTGAGGTGTGCCCACAAATATGCATTGGGCTTTAAACATGCTGCACCATGTTAAAAGACTGTGTGATATTTAAAATTTCTGCCACTGTGGGATCAGGTAAAATACAGTATCACCATGGAGATTAACATCCCCGGTAATAACGATTTTATCTGACTTTACTGTGATCTTAGAAAGTAGCTCAGCAAATTCAAATGGAACGTTACAGGCCTTAGTGTTAGGAGGCCAATAAACCACACAGCAGACAACACGATTTTTACAGCTATCTTGAACATCACAACTTTGAAGGATCTAAAATCATTAGTACTGAGTTGATTACAGTTAAAAGTTTTCCCGAAAAACAGCAACTACAGCAGCACCTTGGCTATCACATCTGGGTGTACTACAAAATGTGAACTGAGGAGAACAAACCTCTAAAAGCTAGCTTTACTCTGTCTTTTAACCATGTTTCAGTAAAAAATATAAAATCAAGATCATAAGAAGAAATAAAATCATTAAGAATAAAAGTCTTGTTGGACAGAGACCTCACATTTAAAAGTGACATCTTAAAAGTCACTGTATTCAAAAAACATGGAACTATGTAGATTGTTTAAGACCAACTTTCTTTTATTATGGGATTTCCCTTCATTAGGTTTAACATATGAGATTAAACATGGGATATATTGTGGATCAGAGAGAGCAGAAAATGGGAGGTTTCTCTGCATTAAATGTAAACCAGAAACATGAGCAGATTTATCCTGTCTGTTAATGGAGAAATATAGAGAAGGCCAAAAGGAGTTGCATTGTGTCTTTGTGGGCCTAGAGTGGAGTTGCAGTATTGTATGAGGAAGTTGGCAGTGGTAGAGGAATTTGTAAGAGTGGTAAAAGATATGTACGAGTGAAGGGTGTCAGTGGTGTGGTAAGTGGTAGGACATGTTGACAGAGGAGATTAGACAGGAGTCCTCGTGGACTATGACGTTTGCGGAAGACATTGTGATCTGTTACGAGAGTAGGGAGCAGGTTGAGGAGACCCTGGAGAAGTGGAGATATGCTGTAGAGAGAAGAGGAATGAAGGTCAGTAGGACCAAGTCAGTATACATGTATGTGAATAAGAGAGAGGTCAGAGGAATGGTGAGGATGTTTTTTGAGTTGCAGCAGTGTATGAATCAACAAAACTAACTCCCATGCCTCATCCCCCTAAGTCAGTGTTGATGCTTCCTGCAGTATGTGGGTAGCACAGCTAATTATTTATAATACGCAAACATCTTTCCATCTCTCCAACTATAGCAACACGAAGGCATTGAACATCATCAGTGTTTTAAAATGGTGATGTGACATTGTGAATTTTTAAGACACAGCCCTAATAAATTTAATAAAGAATAAGTAGCTCAAAAATTCTGCTACAGAGTATATTACAGTATGCGATGAATGTACATTGCATTAATTCCTGCAGTTATAAACTCAAAGAAATATTTTTTTTCATATACATAAATATATATGGAAAAATTGATGCATAAAAATAAAAACATAATTTGCCACGTTAAAAGATTCAACAAAATTAAATGAAACTTTTTCAGTTTTACTGATGCATCAACAAACCTGGATGCAAATTTCCCCTTTTGAGCCATTTAGAAAAATGCATGAAAAAATTACATATTTTATTATTTTTATGCTGCGGTGGGTTGGCACCCCGCCCGGGATTGGTTCCTGCCTTGTGCCCTGTGTGGGCTGGGATTGGCTCCAGCAGACCCCTGTGACCCTTTGTTCGGATTCAGTGGGTTGGAAAATGGATGGATGAATGGATTATTTTTATATATAAAATGTGTTATTTAGTATTATACACAAAAAACACTTGATACTGATTTCTTACAAAGTAGACATTCAGATCTCACAAAATCTAGGAAAGAGATCAAATTAATGCTACAGTAGACCCCCGCGATGACACGGTTCAGGGTTCACAGATTTTTCCTTAGAACCTAACTAATTGTTAGCGGAAACCGCAAATATCCTCCGCAACTTTTGTGTGGCTTTTTTCGTGGCAGTACTGCACTGTAGAGAGAACAGGAAGCAAGCATAGAGGAAAAAGCGGCTTGGGATGGTGAAAGTAGCCAATCCAAGAGCGTTGTACTCTACTAGAATATGAAACTGCAACTCCCAGCAGTCCCTGCAGTGGCTCTGATTGGTCTTCTGCTGAGAGTGCAGGGGCTGTTGGGGTCAAAGGATGTCAGTGGGGCTTTTAAAAAGGGGGCCGGCAACCAAAAGAAAAAAAAAGTTTTTGTAATTTGTGTTTCAAGTTCCTGACTCTCTGCCTGCCTTCTGTTGGGTTACCTGTACTTATTCATTTTGCGGTTGGAATCTGGATTGTCTTCCGTCTGCCTGTGTATACAGTATGAGAACTGTAAGTGGATTCATTGCCATCCTGCGAAGAAAGGAGCGCTCCTGAACCCATCCACCCATCTTCATCATTTCAGGAACTACCGGTAGGACTATCTTTACATTCCCATTCAACGTGCGGATCTCTGGACTATCTATTTTCATCATTACATTTCATCCGCTGCCATTTTTTATGGACTTTACTGTGTGTGTTTTGTTGTTGCTTTGTTGTATTTAATGTATAATCACTGTAAGGGGAACAGGGGTGGTATCGTTGTTTTCATTTGTTTTCATTACATTCTTTATTTGCCATTTGATTACCGGTTTGGTTTGTTTTTGTCTCTGTTTGTGAGTGCGTGCGGGTCGGGTCGAGACTGGGTGCGTCCCTGAAATCTCCACCATAAAAATAAGTAAATCACGTTAATCTTAGCAGCACCGGGACCGCTACCCACGTTATTCATTTCGCCTTGCTGCTGATTGACTGCTTCCCTGTGACGCATTTCCAGCTGAATGTTCTTGTGTTTTCCGTTTTGTTCTTCTTAATCCTTAAACTGCCGCAACCGGCTATAGTCGTTTCCGAGTGCCATTTGCCAGCACGTAGGAGCCGTATATATTCGGCAAAATGCATTCATTAAACGCCGTAACCGGCTATTGTTGGTTCCCAGTGCAATTTACCAGCACACCAGAGCTGATCAGTCAGTGTCATACATTTGTTGAGCAGCCAGCTGATGACCACTGCCAGCCCCTGCAGAACTGCAGCCTCACTGTCTCTGGGATTGAGCCGCTACACTAGATTATCCTGCCAGCGTCAGCTTTTACCGTTGTGTACTTGCGTGCAGCCAGTTCAGCACAGTTGGCTTGGTGATTTACTGAATTTCATCAATGGCGTCAGTTGCACCTTGTACATATTGTTCCATCAGTTTTTTTAAATAGTTTTTACAGTTCATTGGCAGTGTGTAAAATGATCAGTATTGCAGTAATTGTGATGCTCTTTGCATGAAAAAAGTGTTCCATTAAAATTTCACTTTTTCTTTGTGAATTGTGACATTTACTTAAAAAGTGCAGCAAAAAGTATTTGGCGTCCAGGGATGCATTAACCCCCAAGTATGTGGCAGTTTAAGGGTTAAAGCCCCAAGACGCAATTGAAACGTCCTGCACCTTCTAAGGCTTCTGGCAATGAAAACGCACTTGCATGAATTACAGTACATATAGCGGTAATATCAGTATTTTACATTGTAGCACTTCAGGTGACATATCAGTACAGTACTGTACAGTATACTGGTTTACCTTTACATTCTTTTTTTAGGTAATGTATTAAGATGAGGTTGAAATGAAATTAAAGTGTTTTGGGGGCATATTTAGGGTTTAAACTATAAAAATAGGCATTTTTTTTAACCACATCCATAATTCGCGGTTTTCCACAATTCGCAAGTGCTCTAGGAATGTAACCCTGTGAATTTTGGGGGTGTACTGTATGTGAGCTACAGAATGATGCCTTTTGAACCTTAAAAATCTACAGCAAAATTCGAAAACAAAATTACAGCTGTAGGCTGTAGAAATTGACAAAATATTCAGAGCATAGTGAGAAAGAATGTGTGTGAAGTTCTTTTATGGGAAAATGTTTTATATATTCTTGCTAAGCATTGTGCAAGAGAGAGGCAGCATGTTGAATATTGGTTGGGCATGCAAGTAAGAATTTCACTGCCCTCTGTATACACAACAATACTAGATTTGTTACCATTATCATTTTTTTTACTGTTGTTTAAATAAATGTTCCTTAGTATATATCATGAAGTTCAGCAATTAAATTAATTAATTTCATACAAGTAACTTTGTCCATACTTTCTCCTAGGTACTGCTGTGCAAGACATCTTTACATCCACATTTTTAAATGAAGAACATTTGTATCCAAACTTTTGTTGATAAGTTTGAAGACTGATGACTGCCAGAAAAGTTTGGTTGAAATCACATCTTGTCTAATTATTTGGATCTTTTCATTATTTAGTATATTTTGAAATAAAATTGTGTTGCTTATAATTGCACTTGGCCATCACATATCTGTTGAACATTGGAGATTTAATGTTTTTTTGCACCTGTAAACCTAATTCATACAATGTTACTGTCTGTGATTGAACTCAGTTTTCTCATGATAATGTGACAGTTCAAGAGTTCCAGTAGAATCAGTAAATGCAAGAATCAAACAACAAGTGGGCTCTGATGTCATCTGTTACATTAACCTGCATCAAGTTAAAGAAAAGTTCTGAGACCCCAGCACACCCCATCAGTGCTTGACAAACCCCCAACTGCGCAGTGCACTGAAACTCTGTTAAAACGGGCAGGGGTCTGCTATCGGTTCAGCTGCAAATTCGCAGGCTCACTGCCTAACGTGTTTGTTGCTTGAAGGTTGATACAGGGAACATTTAAAATTGGCCACTGACCTGGCCTTACTCTCTTTTCAGTCTTCTATCCTCCAGAATGAGCCTGCTGAACCTACTGATATGCAACTGAAGAAAGTACATTTGTTCTTTTAATCTGGAGAAGGGAACTAATGCAGGACGATCAATGTCGCTGCTTCTTTGCTGTTTTTTGTTTGCCAAAGTGACAGCACTCGTTTGAATAAATGCTGAGGTTGTTCCTGTCTTCACTACAATAAAGTTGACTTTCTCTAAAACCTGGACACTCTCTCTCTCTCAATAAAGTTTAAACATTTATGGTATGGTAACACCCCGGTAATAATTTCTCCATTTTATGTACAGTGTGTATATAAATGTAATTTCAATTATGATGTATACACCAAGGTTATTATACTTAACGAAAACTAAAGTCAAAACTGAAACTATTATTAAAAAAACATTTTCATAAACTGACGGCACTGATCGAGAGACTGACATTCAAGTTACAAGATCAGTTACTGACCAATCACTTTTGCTTTAAAAAAAGTCATTTAACAACAAAGCGGTTTTCACCATCAGTATTTGCTCTTTCGGCCCCATATTTCTGTACTGTCTTTTTTTCCCCAAGATGGTATTTTACTCCTCCGTGCTGCACTGTTAGCACCCTGGCATCCGCCTCGGTGATTATGGTGGTGTTCTTCTTGACAAGCACTGACTAGTGCACAATTGGCACTGCGTGATCCTAAATTAACTCACTTTCCATCTGCAATTTCCGTGAGACTTCTCGGTCCGCAATTCCTATCACAACTCTGTCTTCAACAGTCTCTTCCAGCCTTTGCAAATGCTGATGAAAACATGCTCTTTCATAAATTTCATGCATGGAATAAAATGTTCATTGAATTTTTCTGCCATGTCTTCCAAGTTATTGGCTCTTGTCCCCTCTGCGAACGTACCAAATATTACCTCAGCCTCTTTCCCCATAGCATAAATTAAGGTATTAACTTCACCTTCTTCTTTGTTCAGTTTTGTGGCAATTCTGAAGTTTGAGAAACACTGAATTCACACTGGCCATGCCGTTGGCTGGCTAAACTCGAAGGGCTCAGGTGTATTAAATTTTGACATGTCTTTTCCATTTGAGAAGGAAGCTATGAATACTGTTTTTACATTTTTAAGATGACTGATGCTAGTAGCTATGGCTTAGGGGTCGCACTGCTGCAAATACAGTACATGGGGACAGAGCACAGCCAGTGACCATTGATAAAAGCAGAACAGTGGCACTTGCAAATTGAAAAGGACTATCTGGCAGCAGCATGGGCATGTGAGAGGTTTGTCCGTTATTTCCATGGGGTTAAGCGAGTTCACTCTGCAGACAGATCACAAGCCTTTAGACCCATTATTCAACATGTGATCTTGACAAAACACCCCTGAGATGGCAATGTCTGCTAATGTAATTGATGAGAATTAATGCAAAGGCTAAGCATGTTCCAGGCAAGTTACTTGTTGAGACTGACACATTGTCATGTAATTCAGTTTGTGATAGGGAATACTCCAACTACTACTGGAGGCAGAGGTTCAAGCCTATGTCAAGTCTGTGATCAGGTCTAGACCAGTGTCAGAATCAAAATTAAAAACAGTTAAGCAAACTGAAATGTTAATTCTCATTAATTGTTGTCCGTGTTATGTGCCTTATGAGCTGCAAAGGTTTCATGCGGTAAGGGGATCTTTAATGGAAGCTGGTGACTTACTCTTGTATGAAGGCAGGATTGCCATTCTAGACGCTCTTACAGGGCAAATTTTAGATTGGTTACATGAAGGACACCTTGGATTAATAAAGTGCTGACAAAGAGCCAAAATGTCTGTATGCTGGCCAGGAATTGGAGAAGAGATTCGCAGAAAGGTATCAAGCTGCAACTTTTGCCAAGCACACAAGCCTGCTCATAGGAAAGAGCCACTTATGCCTCGTGCTTTACCTCCATGTCTATGGTATAAGATAGGGGCAGACCTGTGTGAGTTCTCCAGTAAGGACTATCTAAATGATGGTGGACTAATACTCTAGGAATATGTAAATAGCACAACTTCAATTGACTACAAGTTAGCACATCATTGTCAGACTTAAGAGCATGTTTACAAATAGGGAATTCCACCAGAACTTTTTACTGACAATGGTACTCAATTCAATTCCATGGCTTGTATTAGGAATTTGGTAGTTTTCGCATACCCCTTGGGGTCAGAGCGCAGGGTCAGCCATTGTACAGCGCCCCTGGAGCAATTACAGGTTAAGGGCCTTGCTCAAGGGCCCAGCAGAGTAGGATCTCTTTTGGCAGTGACGGGGATTTGAACCGGCAACCTTCGGGATACCAGCACAGATCCTTAGCCTCAGAGCCACCACTCCGCCCTAATGTGGCTGTTAAATGAAACACATTGACATGTAGAAATGTAGCAGAGTAGAAACTCTAGATATTTGCTGTAAGATGTAGTGGAGTAAAAGTATCCACAGCTAAATCTACTTAAATAAAGTACATCAAGGTGAAAAATATACTTAAGTACACTCATGCATGAATTGTACTTCATTACTTTTCACCACTGTTAACTAATTTCTAACTTAAAATATGAAGAATTTCAGGTTACTTAGTTATGCTCACTCTTATCTAAGATTCTTGTTTTGTATCATCAATAAAATTACTGTTATCCCTTATCTCTGGGTTTTTAGCTGCTTCCTGACTCTAGTTTGCATTTCCAACCTCTGGCATGCAAAATATTTTAGCAAACAAAGTTTAACTTTATGAAAAGGCAATTGTGTTGATATTGGACATGAGGCATCCACACTTACATAGGTGGGCCTATACTACTACAGTACTTGCCACTGCCAATGATATCATGCAGACGTTCAAGTAAACATGGAACAAGAAGTATATACGTGCCAAAATAGTCTAAAGTATCTATCAATATAAACAGTCCAATGTATTACAGTTCATCTGAACCCCAATTACTGAGCCTCAGTTCAGTTTGTTCTAGGTGGGAACCTTTTGCTGAGGAGCCCTCTTCTGTAGTTCCCTATGACCTCTCCTTTGTGCTCTATAAGTAAGCAGTTCCAAGGCATGATTTTACAGTAAATTATGGCACACAGTCAGGGTCACCCCTTGTGGCTGTTTCTTTCTTGTGTCCCCAGGTTAATGAAATTTCAAACAATCCGTTACTAGCACTTCAGTCTGTATATTAGTGGTAGCTGGCCTGCTGTGCATCAGCTCACTCTCTCTGCACATTAACACTAGAATTACCAGAGCCTACCAAAAAACTTTTAGATCTTGCCCACCTTAAATCCCATTGCACTTCTCTGTCAGCGTCTTTTGTCTTGTAAATGTGCCGATAAAGACAAGCAGCCTGCTAGTCCATCCCCCCACCACTGCAGAACGTGCACAAAGTTCTCCCAGCTCATGCCTTGATTATCTGGGAGTGAAGTGCTGGAGTTTTAGAGTGGAAATAATAGATCGTTATTTGGAACACGTGCATTTCATGTGTGTTCCATTTCTACAATAAACTGTGCAAACACATTGTTAAAACAGAAACGTTTTTCATATTTTAGTAATAAATGACAAAATGTAAGCATAAATTATATAATGTGTGAAGCCTGAAGTCCAAAGATCAAATAAACACTTTCACAAAAGGTTCAAGAATGAGGCAACAGCTTCCGTGGCGTAGCGGTAAGAGTTACTGACTTGTAATCAAGAGTCACCTGGTTCGATCCCTTCTGCCTCCTATGTTTGCTGTTTTCAGTAGTGAGCTGCTCTTATTGTTAATATTATACACTAAACACATACACTTGGTTTGCGTCTGTAACAGCTGGTGTACATTTATAGTACTTGTAAAAGTTAGCATTTTTTTTTTTCACTTTTATTCTCTCAGTCATGAGGCATTCTACCTAACATAAATGAAATAGTCCTCTTTGTAGTTAGGGTTCTCACGGAGTCACTTGATGCTGATGGTTATACAGACTTCTGGCTTTTAATCCATCCATCATTGTTGGAACATCATGGTGCTTTGGGTAGATGGTGGTGGCACAAGCCACCACCAATAGGACACCGGAAAAGGAAACAGAAGAGAGAGTAGGGGTTAGTACAAATTTTGAATGAATAGTTATTATAATGAATTGGATATACAGAGTGTCAGGATTAAATTACAGTGAAGTTATGAGAAGGCCATGTTAAAGTAATGTGTTTTCAGTAGTTTTTTAAAGTGCTCCACTGTATTAGCCTGGCGAATTCCTACTGGCAGGCTATTCCAGATTTTAGGTGCATAACAGCAGAAGGCCGCCTCACCACTTCTTTTAAGTTTTGCTCTTGGTTCTCCTTAGAATTCCTCAGTTGAGGATCTGAGGTTGCGATTTGGAATATACAGTGGTGTGAAAAACTATTTGCCCCCTTCCTGATTTCTTATTCTTTTGCATGTTTGTCACACAAAATGTTTCTGATCATCAAACACATTTAACCATTAGTCAAATATAACACAAGTAAACACAAAATGCAGTTTGTAAATGGTGGTTTTTATTATTTAGGGAGAAAAAAAAAATCCAAACCTACATGGCCCTGTGTGAAAAAGTAATTGCCCCCTGAACCTAATAACTGGTTGGGCCACCCTTAGCAGCAATAACTGCAATCAAGCGTTTGCGATAACTTGCAATGAGTCTTTTACAGCGCTCTGGAGGAATTTTGGCCCACTCATCTTTGCAAAATTGTTGTAATTCAGCTTTATTTGAGGGTTTTCTAGCATGAACTGCCTTTTTAAGGTCATGCCATAGCATCTCAATTGGATTCAGGTCAGGACTTTGACTAGGCCACTCCAAAGTCTTCATTTTGTTTTTCTTCAGCCATTTCAGAGGTGGATTTGCTGGTGTGTTTTGGGTCATTGTCCTGTTGCAGCACCCAAGATCGCTTCAGCTTGAGTTGACGAACAGATGGCCGGACATTCTCCTTCAGGATTTTTTGGTAGACAGTAGAATTCATGGTTCCATCTATCACAGCAAGCCTTCCAGGTCCTGAAGCAGCAAAACAACCCCAGACCATCACACTACCACCACCATATTTTACTGTTGGTATGATGTTCTTTTTCTGAAATGCTGTGTTCCTTTTACGCCAGATGTAACGGGACATTTGCCTTCCAAAAAGTTCAACTTTTGACTCATCAGTCCACAAGGTATTTTCCCAAAAGTCTTGGCAATCATTGAGATGTTTCTTAGCAAAATTGAGACGAGCCCTAATGTTCTTTTTGCTTAACAGTGGTTTGCGTCTTGGAAATCTGCCATGCAGGCCGTTTTTGCCCAGTCTCTTTCTTATGGTGGAGTCGTGAACACTGACCTTAATTGAGGCAAGTGAGGCCTGCAGTTCTTTAGACGTTGTCCTGGGGTCTTTTGTGATCTCTCGGATGAGTCGTCTCTGCGCTCTTGGGGTAATTTTGGTCGGCCGGCCACTCCTGGGAAGGTTCACCACTGTTCCATGTTTTTTGCCATTTGTGGATAATGGCTCTCACTGTGGTTCACTGGAGTTCCAAAGCTTTAGAAATGGCTTTATAACCTTTACCAGACTGATAGATCTCAATTACTTCTGTTCTCATTTGTTCCTGAATTTCTTTGGATCTTGGCATGATGTCTAGCTTTTGAGGTGCTTTTGGTCTACTTCTCTGTGTCAGGCAGCTCCTATTTAAGTGATTTCTTGATTGAAACAGGTGCGGCAGTAATCAGGCCTGGGGGTGGCTATGGAAATTGAACTCAGGTGTGATACACCACAGTTAGGTTATTTTTTAACAAGGGGGCAATTACTTTTTCACACAGGGCCATGTAGGTTTGGATTTTTTTTCTCCCTAAATAATAAACACCATCATTTAAAAACTGCATTTTGTGTTTACTTGTGTTATATTTGACTAATGGTTAAATGTGTTTGATGATCAGAAACATTTTGTGTGACAAACATGCAAAAGAATAAGAAATCAGGAAGGGGGCAAATAGTTTTTCACACCACTGTAAGGTGTCAGACATTCCGATATATAAGACGGGGCGAGATTATTTAAAGCTTTATAAACCATAAGCAGAATTTTAAAGTCAATTCTGAATGACACAGGTAACCAGTGTAGTGACATCAAAACTGGAGAAATGTGTTCGGATTTTCTTTTCCTGGTAAGGATTCTAGCAGCTGCATTCTGCACTAATTGCAAACGATTGATGTCTTTTTTTGGGTAGTCCTGAGAGGAGTGCATTACAGTAATCTAGCCGACTAAAGACAAACGCATGAACTAATTTCTCTGCATCTTTCGATGATATAAGAGGTCTAACTTTTGCTATGTTCCTTAGGTGAAAAAATGCTGTCCTAGTGATCTTATTAATATGCGATTTAAAATTCAGATTACAATCAACGGTTACCCCTAAGCTTTTTACCTCCGATTTGACTTTTAATCCTAATGCATCCAGTTTATTTCTAATAGCCTCATTGTATCCATTATTGCCAATCACTAAGATTTCGGTTTTTTCTTTATTTAATTTGAGAAAGTTACTATTCATCCATTCTGAGATACAGGTTAGACATTGTGTTAGCGAATCAAGAGATTTGGGGTCATCAGGTGCTATTGATAAATACAGCTGTGTGTCATCAGCATAGCTGTGGTAGCTCACGTTATGTCCCGAGATAATCTGACCTAATGGAAGCATGTAGATTGAGAAGAGCAGCGGACCCAGGATAGAGCCTTGTGGAACACCATATAGAATATCATGTGTCTTTGAGTTATAATTACCACAACTAACAAAGAAATTTCTCCCTGCCAGGTAGGATTCAAACCAATTTAAGACACTGCCAGAGAGGCCCACCCATTGACTAAGGCGATTCTTAAGAATATTATGATCAATGGTGTCAAATGCGGCACTCAGATCTAAGAGGATGAGAACAGATAAATGGCCTCTGTCTGCATTTATCCGCAAGTCATTTACTACTTTAACGAGTGCAGTTTCTGTGCTGTGATTTGTTCTAAAACCTGACTGAAATTTATCAAGAATAGCATGTTTATTGAGGTGCTCATTTAACTGCATAATGACTGCCTTCTCTAGAATTTTACTTAAGAAAGGCAGGTTAGAGATGGGTCTATAATTTTCAAGAGCAGAGGGGTCGAGATTATTCTCAACAGAACTGGCCACTCTGTAAAAAGTTAGTTCCAGGACAGAAAAATGTGACACATGAATCGCTTATTGTTATTGTCAGTAGACATATAAATGTCTATTTCTCAGAGTTCCTATGTGATGCCTTAAAACCATATTTTTGCATATCCAGTAGGTACCTGTCACAATCAGCAAAAACATTTCAGGAAGCAAGACAAAAAAAATGTTGTGCAGTGATAAGTTGGATTTATAGAGCGCCTTTCACAAACCCAAGGTCACTTTACATACAGAGTTAAAAAAAAAAAAGAAAATTACACAGAAGACAAAAGTTCATAGAAGAGGAAAGTTTCCAGTTGAAATTTAAAGTTGCAGAAAGAGGAGCAATCTCGGAGAGACTGAGGAAGAGAGTTTCAGAGTTGAGGGGCTATAGAACTGAAGGACCTGCCTGTGTGGGACAGTAAGAAGATTACTGCTCTTGGACCTGACAGAGCGACAAGAAGTGTAAGCTGAGTGAGGTATAGGGGGGCAAAGTTATTTAGGGCTATGAAGGTGAGAAGCAGAATCTTGAATTTAATCTTTGATGGAACCAGTAACCAGTGAAGCTGGGAGAGAACAGGAGAGATGTGAGCAAAATGCTACTATTCTAACAGCACACATTTCCAGGAGAATAGCTCTTGGAAATCCAAAGCAATTTAGAAGCCTGTTATAATTATCTGTAAATACGCGCTCTCTTCTATTGAACTGAATTGAATTCCTTTATTGTCATTGTATGCTACAATGAGATTCAATATGCAACTCCTCCATAAACTTATTTTCCTATAAAATGATTAAAAAAAAATAATACAATAAAAAACAATGAAAAATATACAATATGAAAGGATAAGTAAAACATACTTGTACATATAGTACAAATGGTCCATAACGTGCTTCAGGCTGTGCTATTCCACAGTAGTTTGGCCATTCTGTGCACCATTATATTGTTACAGACTGATTACAGTCAAGTGCCTTAAATTTGTAAACGATATGCAATTAATTTCGGTGTACTTGATAAAGCTGATGTCATGGATGTGAACCTAAAAAAGAAAGAGAGTGGGCACAGAAACAGTAGCAATGCTCTTACGCTGGGTGCCGCCAGTTTGCAAAACCAAGCAGAAAAGTGCATACGCATGGTGTGAGGCAGCCACGAAAATGTGCGCGGCTTTACATTAAGTTTAGTTTTTATCTTGAAGTGAGTGTGGAAACGAGAGTACGCATTGTTTATACATGATGCCGCAGACCCTTATCCCTCTGTCTTACCTCCTTTGCTCCAATTCACCATTTAAAGAAGTCACTAGCAAAAAATCAGCTTCTATACTTCCTGGGGTAGGAAGGTCTTAGAGCCGTCCCACAGAGCAACCCCACGTGACCCTGACTTCTTACTGTCCAGCAGATTCCCACCGTAGGACTGTCCAGTTTTATACACTGGCTCTACTTCTTCTTGGTGTTGCACATCCAGACATGATTACCAGAAGAGAAGGGACGTCCCACCATTTCCAGCTCTCTGTATTTTTTGCATGTGCCCATATAACTGTATCCTCATTAGTAACTTTGATTCTGTCCTGTAGCTGTTGAGTGTACTCTGGGTATGGTTTCTCTGTTTAGGATGCAGCCTGAATCCCAATGCTGCTGGAGTCCACAGATCACAACACTACAACAGAAGTGCATAGTTAGTGTATTAGTGTACTGCGGAGTGACATGACAACTGCTTATGTGACTGAAGCATGCACAAGTCGTTTCAATGTCCACCACTTTGGGTGTGAATAGACATGTTGTAGGTTTTCTGGATGTCAAGTTTTGTACTCCATTACTAATCACTACCTGCTAGTCAGCCAGTGGGAAGGTCTATGAGTGTTAAAATAATCTACTGCCACCAAAAATGTAGTTGACATAGGTGGAACATGAGTGGGCCCTGTATGTCCATTTACATTTATTAATTTGGCTGACACCTTATCCAAGGTGACTTACAACATTTATGATACAGTTTGCTACTTTTTTTTTGGTTTTCAAGTTGTAGCACATGCAGGTCAAATGACTTGATCATGATTATCCAGTGTCAGTAGTGGGATTTGAACCAACAACCTCACGGTTTGCGGTCCAAAGCCTTAACCACCACCCTACACTACCTACCTACTCACACTCCCCTACTTAATATTGTTGAACGAACATGATGACTTGTCTTGAAAGTTTTTTTTTCTTTGCAGTGCTAAGGTTGCAATGTTGACCAGAGTCTTGGCAACACAAGGGGGCCAACAGGGGCCACTGCCCCTGTAGAACTGGCCCTGGCCCCTGTTATGGCCCCTGTGCTGAAGAGATAAAATTTTAGTTAATTACTTACGGTGATATGCGCTGGCATGGAAACCGGCAACATTGGCTTAGTAGGCATTTTAATATTTTTGTGTCCTCAAAATGACCTGCCCGGGAAAATGCAGGCACACTTTCCAAAATTTCTTGTTAAAACTTCCAGGGCACTATGATGTGACAATGTCCTTCTGTGCCAGTGGATACCTCATTATATTGTTCATTGTTGCTGTAGCACTCTATCCTGGGCCTTAGGGACTGGTGTTGCAGGTGGCTCTGTTGGTGGGCCCCACTAGGGCAGTCATGAAATATAAGCACTCTGAAATGGCCAAAGTCCCCTTAAAAGCAGAGGGTCAAACAGACAAAGTGTTGAAAAATCCAATTGTATGATTCCCTTGTTGTGGCAGAAACACGCCACACATAAGGTACATACAGTTTCAAGAAGATAGCAGAATCAAGTTTTATTGCATGATGCATACACAGACTCAAATCTAGTGAGATGGCCAATTAGCAAATTCAGCGAACTTACATTTATTACAATTTTTATTACTTGTGCAAAATACTCTCCTTCTTTTGCTCTTCCCATCATTACCTAATGTCCATCACTTGACTGAAACTGCCATCATTACTTCATAGCAGTGGCGGTTTTAGATGGGGGCCAACAGGGGCCACTGCCCCTGTAGAACTGGCCCTAAATTTTAATTAATTACTTACGGTGATATGCGCTGGCACGGAAACTGATACTAACATGCCGGAGCATTCCACACAGACTCTTTAGAGCGCTGCACGCTCACTCTTTTGCCGGCAGGTTTTGGAGCAGAAAAGGAAAAAAGGAGAAAGAAGACCACTAGCACAAATTGTTAAAGCTGACTTAAGTGAAAAGAGGTGAAGAGACCGAGGTAAGCAATACAAAAAAGAGAAATGTTACTGTACAAAAAGTAAAATTTGTTTAAAGGTTTATTGTGCATATGTACAGTATGTGAAATCTTTTGTTTGAAATTCATTTGTATGTTTTATTGTTAAATGTTCAATTCATTTTGTTTGTGCTCCAAATAAATTTACTTAATATATTAAACAATTAAATATTGCCCTTTTATTTGTTGTTCTGTGCCCCCATGAAAAAACACTGGCCCCCCTGGTAAATTTGATCTGGAACCGCCACAGCTTCATACCCTATGCAGGTGTCAGAAACAAATTCATTGATCAAGAACACATCTTAAGTCGAAACCAGGAAGACCCACACTGAGACACTGTGCCGCTCAAATGAAAGTTAATTGACACCCAAGCATCTGTCAAGGTTGAAGTTTTGAGCAGCTGCATTTCTAAAACAATAGTCTGCTTAACCCTCTCAAAGTACACAGTGTCCTTGACTAACATTTTTGAGCTTAGCAACAAGATATTGGTGGTTTGCAGCTGAAAAGAGGAAAATAATAACATATGCAGACAAGGGCTTTTTATGGTTTAACCCTTACTGTACTAGCATGCATTAGGATAGAATACTTGTTTTCATATGCTTATGATTCTCTCTGAATATATGCAAATCATCAATTTTAAGAATATTCTTTTCTACACTCAAACCCACAGCTGGAAGCATGGAAGTCTCAAGGGGTCAGCAGGAGGAAGAACACAGTCTCTCAAAAGGCTGCCCCTGACTGGTAGTCATCAGCTCTGCCAGTTGCATTTCCCTCTGCCGATTTTTAAAAAAGTAATCTTTTTAAAGGTATGAAAGTAGGCAAGCAAACCCTTGCGCCATTGACCCCTGTCAAAATCAAAGTGTTTCCAATTCCCCATTGGCAGCCTGGCAAAAGTAGGAAGGTTCCCAGAAATCTTCACAGTCAGGCACTTTCATTAACAACTTTCAAATGACTAAGTCCAAAATGAACCTGTAGATCTTACAAAAAAAAAGAAGACCAAAGCCCTGTGTCTCTGAATTGGAAAGAAATAGTCTAAGTTGAACACAAAAACATAGAAATGTAAAACATTTCTTTTCCATTCAAATCAATGGGGCTGGGACTTCTTACATGTTGGGTGGTCTGTGGAAGTTCTGAGAGACTGAGGAGCGACCACTGCAGCTGTGGTGTGCTCTAACAGGCATGCTCCCCTTCAAGTTAGTGGGCCTGAACGTAAACATTTTCATATAGGGTTGCAAGCTCTGAAAGTGCTAAGGGGTTGAGAGGGGAACCCCTTCAGCAGGGTCAAGACCTGAGGATGTCGACTGTGAGCCATGCCCATAAGGTAGCAAAATTTTTGACCCCTTATCAAAATTGAAATGGTGATGAAATGCTAAGGGGTTGAGTCCGCCCCTCAGAGGTCCCTTGTTTGTGAGAGATTTCTGCCAGTGGTTGGTCAATGTCTGTTCACTCCCTTTAGGGTGACAACCTGCCTTCCTCAAAAATCACACTTCTCGTAAGAGGGTAGAGGCAAAGATACACATTGGGTGTGACAGTCAGCATTGCCTATGACAGCTCCCGAAATAGCCAGGTTGTATGGTGTGATTTAGACACTCCCATTAACTTTGTTTGCTTTCACTTTTGGCATATTAAGAATGTTAAAGATTAATTACTGAGTAATGGTTTATTGCCTGTTCCTGGTGGCCACCGATTGGACAGGTGATAAGAGACCTTGTGCACTGTGGGACGTAAGGATGTATTTGAAATGGTCTGTGACCCAGCTGAGGCCTGAGGGGCCTCTCCTTAGACTGTCCAGCCTGGTTGAGCCTGCCAGGAATGTACACGTGTCTGTTGGATTAAGTCATGCATGTCCAATAGTGTTTTAAAGTTGCATGCAGTTGAAAAGCTTGTAGCTGAATCTTAGTATCAAGCTGATGGCTTGTTATGAGGTGAGCTACCTTAATTTCCCAGTCCCTGACTGTTGGTACCCCCTTGATGCTTTCAACTATTCCCTGATGATTCAAATTGTTTATTTTGAAGAAATTACTGCAGTTAGGAATAATTGGAATAGGAGTCCAGTTTCCAGCATCTGTAACTGTTCCAACTCCAGAAGGAGAAAAAGGAAGCCAACCATGAGTAGATTCTTCCTTTCCACATTGGAGGTGTGATGATGAATGTTGTTAGTGCATATGCCCTGCAAGTTGGGTGTGCAATGGGTGAGAAAGAAGATTTTTGGAGTGAGTTGGATGAAGTGATGAACAGTGTACCCAAGGGACAGAAAGTGGTGATTGGAGCGGATTTCAATGGGCATGTTGATGAGGGGAACAGAGGAGACAAGGAGGTGATGGGTAGGTATGGAGTCAAGGAGAGGAATGAAGAAGGTAAGAGGATAGTGGATTTTGACAAAAGGATGGACATGGCTGTGATGAATACATATTTTAAGAAGAGGGAGGAACATAGCGTTACATACAAGAGTAGAGGAAGATGCACACAGGTAGATTACATCCTATGCAGAAGAGTTGATCTGAAGGAAATGGTAGAGTGCAAAGTGGTTGCAGGGTAAAGTGTAGTTAAGCAGCATAGGATGGTGGTCTGTAGGATGACGTTGGAGATCAAGAAGAGGAAGAGAGTGAGGGCAGAGCCAAGGATCAAATGGTGGAAGTTGAAAAAGTAAGACTGCAAGGTTGAGTTTAGGGAGGAGGTGAGACAGGCACTGGGTGGTAGTGAAGAGTTACCAGACAGCCGGGAAACATCAGCAGATGTAGTAAGGGTGACAGCAAGAAGGGTGCTTGGCGTGACATCTGGAAAGAGAAAGGAGGAAAAGGAAACCTGGTGGTGGAATGAGGAAGTGCAGGAGAATATACAGAGGAAGAGGATGGCATAGAAGAAGTGGAATAGTCAGAGAGATGCAGAAAGTAGTCAAGAGTACAAGGAGATAAGGCGCAAGGTGAAGAGAGAGGTGGCGAAGGCTAAAGAAAAGGCGTATGATGAGTTGTATGAGAGGTTGTACACTAAGGAGGGCGAAAAGGACCAGTACCGATTGGCTAGACAGAAGGATCGAGCTGGGAAAGATGTGCAGCAGGTTAGGGTGATAAAGGATAAAGATGGAAACGTACTCACAAGCGAGGAGAGTGTGTTGAGCAGACGGAAAGAGTACTTTGAGAGACTGATGAATGAAGAGAACGAGAGAGAGAAGAGGTTGGGTGATGTGGAGATAGTAAATTAGAAAGTGCAATGGATTAGCAAGGAGGAAGTAAGGACAGCTAAGAAGAGGATGAAAAATGGAAAGGAGGTGTTTAGGAGAGATGGCAGTGGAGTCTTTAACCTGATTGTTTAATGGAATCTTGGAAAGTGAGAGGATGCCTGAGGAGTGGAGAAGAAGTGTACTGGTGCCGATATTTAAGAATAAGGGGGATGTGCAGGAGTACAGTAACTACAGGGGAATAAAATTGATGAGCCACAGCATGAAGTTATGGGAAAGAGTAGTGGAAGCTAGGTTAAGAAGGGAGGCGATGATTAGTGAGCAGCAGTATGGTTTCATGCAAAGAAAGAGCACCACAGAAGCAATGTTTGCTCTGAGGATGTTGATGGAGAAGTTTAGAGAAGACCAGCAGGAGTTGCATTGTGTCTTTGTGGACCTGGAGAATGCATATGACAGGGTACCTCGAGAGGAGCTGTGGTATTGTATGAGGAAGTCAGGAGTGGCAGAGAAGTACGTAAGAGTTGTACAGGATATGTACGAGGTAAGTGTGACAGTGGTGAGGTCTGCGGTAGGAGTGACAGATGCATTCAAGTTGGAGGTGGGATTACATCAGGGATCGGCTCTGAGTCCTTTCTTATTTGCAATGGTGATGGACAGGTTGACAGACGAGATTAGACAGGAGTCCCTGTGGACTATGATGTTTGCTGATGACATTGTGATCTGTAGCGATAGTAGGGAGCAGGTTGAGGACACCCTGGAGAGGTGGAGATATGCTCTGGAGAGAAGAGGAATGAAGGTCAGTAGGAACAAGACAGAATACATGTGTGTAAATGAGAGGGAGGTCAATGGAATGGTGAGGATGCGGGGAGTAGAGTTGGCGAAGGTGGATGAGTTTAAATACTTGGGATCAACAGTACAGAGTAATGGGGATTGTGGAAGAGAGGTGAAAAAGAGAGTGTAGGCAGGGTGGAATGGGTGGAGAAGAGTGTCAGGAGTACTTTGAGACAGACGGGTATCAGCAAGAGTGAAAGGGAAGGTCTACAGGACGGTAGTGAGACCAGCTATGTTATATGGGTTGGAGATGGTGTCACTGACCAGAAAGCAGGAGACAGAGGTGGAGGTAGCAGAGTTAAAAATGCTAAGATTTGCATTGGGTGTGATGAGGATGGATAGGACTAGAAAGGAGTACATTAGATGATCAGCTGAAGTTGGACGGTTGGGAGACAAAGTCAGAGAGGAGAGATTGTGTTGGTTTGGACATGTGCAGGGGAGAGATGCTGGGTATATTGGGAGAAGGATGCTAAGGATAGAGGTGCCAGGGAAGAAGAAAAGAGGAAGGCCTAAGCGAAGGTTTATGGATGTGGTGAGAGAGGACATGCAGGTGATGGGTGTAACAGAACAAGATGCAGAGGTCAGAAAGATATGGAAGAAAATGATCCACTGTGGCAACCCCTAACGGGAGCAGCCGAAAAAGAAGAAGAAGAAGGAACTCTTCATTAAACCTCTATAACACTAAAGACAGATTTTAATAATAGTTCAAAACTGAAACTATTATTAAAAAAACATTTTCATAAACTAAACTAAAACGACACGAAACTATTAAAGTAGCTGGAAAGACTAACTGAAATAAAATAATAATTTACTAAACATAATTTTAGTTTTAATGGGTAGTGACCGAAAGAACGAGATCGCAAATACAAGCGGCTGAAACGAGTTTCCTCCGCAGGGTGTCTGGACTTTCCCTTAAAGATAGGGTGAGAATTTCAGTCATCTGGGAGGGACTCAGAGTAGAGCTGCTGCTCCTCCGCATCGAGAGGAGTCAGATGAGGTGGCTCGGGCACGTCTAACCGGGAGGAGGCCCTGGGGAAGACCCAGGACATGCTGGAGGGACTATGTCTCTCGGCTGGCCTGGGAATGCTTTGGGATTCTCCCGGAAGAGCTAGAAAGAAGTGGCCGGGGAGAGGGAAGTCTGGGCATCTCTGCACAAGCTGCTGCCCCCGCGACCCGATCTCGGATAAGCGGAAGAGGATGGATGGAATTTTAGTTTTCATTTTTACTGTTATTGCATTGCGAACTTCTTGTTTGTGAATTTGTTGAGCTAAAAGCTTATTAGCTTTTTCTCTGTGTTCATAGTAATGATGTCTAGACTTATAAATAAGTTGTTCAGTTTCTTTAGTTGTTAAGATGTTAAGTTCTGTATGCAGGGCCTGCCTTTTCCTGTGGAGAACTTCATTTGGACACCTGGCTTGTTCTTCATCTATTCTAGTAATTTCACTTCTTAGCTCTGACACTTTCTTGGTTTCTAATTTATTTCTGTGGGAAAGATATGAAATGATCTGTCCTCTTAAGAAGGCCTTTAGAGTTTCCCAGAGTGTTCCTGCAGAAACCTCTGTGGACGTGTTTGTCTCTAGGAAGAAGCTGATTTGTTTGGATATAAATTCTGTGCAGTTCTCGTCTGCCAATAAAAGAGGGTTAAGACGCCATCTACGAGGTGAGTGTGAGGGGCTTAATGATTTTAGCTCCAAGACTAGAGGGGCATGGTCAGAGATAACAATTGTGTCATATTTGCATGATTTAATTGTAGGCAGGAAATTATTATCTATAAAAAATAATCAATTTTTGAGTAGCTATAATGCACTGGTGAGTAGAATGAATATGTTCTTGAGTTTGGGTTAAGAAACGTCCAGGGGTCTGATAAGTTGTGATCATTTAAAAACTGTGTAATTATCTTTGCAGTATTAGATGTCGTCCCCCATCACAGGAGTCCTATCTAAGAGTGGATTTAAAACACAATTAAAGTCCCCAGCCATTATAATTTTATGAGTGTTCACATTGGGAATGGATGCAAATAGATTTTGCATGAATTCCTTATCATCGACATTGGGTGCATAAACATTTATCAAAATCATTTTACTGTTATATAAGTTGCCCATGACCATCACATATCTCCCTTCAGGGTCCGATACTACATCTGATGCTACAAATGGAACTGTTCTGTGTATGAGAATTCCCATACCTCTAGTTATCTTTATAAAGCTAGAATGGAACATTTGGCCAGTCCAGTCTTTTTGTAGTCTGAACTGATCCTTGGTTAGTAAGTGGGTCTCCTGTAGAAATACTATTTTAGCGTTTAAGCCTGTTAGGTGACAGCATACTTTCTTTCTCTTTAATTCGTGATTCAGGCCTTTAACATTCCAGCTCACAAAGTTAACTGTCCCATCATGGAGACATTGATTCTGAGTTTTTAATGTCATTTTATAGGTTTTAATTGGTAATGTGGCAGTTTTAATCTTAGTTTCAAGATTCCCCATGAGTTATTGCATTTTAGCCTATTGTTGCATTGATAGTTATAATTATAAGGATTACAAGAATAGATTAGATATAACCTGCTCTCCTTCTCTCCCCCCTTTATCCCCCACCCCCCCATTTTGCCTCCCCACATGAGGCTTGATCCCACTTCACGATGTCCCGGTCCTCTGACATACGAAGAGACAGAGCACGTCCAAAACAAAACAAACCCCACCCCGCAGCGGCGTTAGAGAATTAAAACTGAGATATCTTTTGCAGCTAAATTCTTAATACTATCTGCCGAAAATATTATCATTAACAGTCTTTAAGCTTGAAATAATCTTCAGTGCTTTTAAGTTATTAAGATATTAAGATAAAAAAAAAAAAAGAATCAACCCTGGGAATGATTTTAAAAACTAGTCTAGGATAAACCTGGTAATTCCTACTGTAATAGTATAATGGTAATAGTATAAATAGTAGAAAAAGCAATAAACCAAGGCTATGATGTTAAACAGTCTACTTTAAGGTATAGTAGAATAAATAAAAAAAACAAAAAAAACAAACGAATCCTACTTTAATTACTTCCACACTTTCACACTCACGTCTATAACTCTATAACTCTAATTAAAACATAAACATATAAAGTCCAGATAAAGAAAAGGAGGTATAATTATAATACCAGTCTCTTTAAACATGGATCCAGAGAGCAGATCACAGGTCCTTCCCATGCCTTGATAGAATACGGCTCCTTATTAACTTTCAAAAAAGTGTCAGAAACAGCTTCTTTAATTCCTTTTCAGCTTCTTCTTTGCTTAGAAAAATATAATATTGATCTTGAACTTCCACTTTCAGTTTGGCGGGATACGCATCTATTTAAACGTTTTGACATGAACTTTAAAGGCATGTTGGAGAAATTAGTGGAACACATCGAAGAAACTAAATCCAAACTGAAAATGCTTGCCGACCAGATTAATGACGTTACAGATCAGCTGGAAGACGTTAAGCAGGCACTCACGGCTCGAGTTGAAACAGCGGAACAACTGGCGTTTAACACCGATGAAAAAGCCACAGCTGCGAATTCCGAATGCAAAAAACTTGGAGACAGACTTGCGGCCCTGGAAGATGGGTGCAGAAGAAACAATACAAGAATTGAGGGTATACCTGAGAAACGAGAAAGCTCAAGCCCAGTGAAATTTGCAGTAGAATTACTGTCTAAAATAATTGGAGATGACTTTAAACTCGACATTGAGATAGCAGCGGCTTATCGCACAAATAGACCAAGCACGTTTAGTTTTCATTTTTGAATTAATTTTCTTGCTGTCAGTTTTTAACCCTTATAACTTGTAAATCTAAAACTGAAAGTCATCCCTCGCGAACCACCTGCACATATTCATCCAGTGAACGGCAGCTGGTGAAGGAGGCCGGTTGTTCACACAGCATTTGCAGTGACAGAGCAAACTGAATACACATGTAAAGCCTGTGAAATAGAAAGCGATTTACGCTCCGCCTTTCTTTGCACTTGTTGTATATCAAGATGTAATTCAAACGCCTGAAATCAGAATGTTCCGCTCAACAAAAACTTTACCGTATGGACAGAAAAATCATGAGTGAGTAATGTTTGTTTATTTCTCAGGTGCCTGCTTTTTGTTGACAGTAAATCACCTGCCACTTTACACTCGAAGTATACAAAGTATAGAGAAAGTATACGAATCATGAAAAAAATTCGACCTCGACATTTTGATTAATCTTGACGTTTTAGAACTCCCCGAGACCGAAAATACCATTATTTGGAATTATGTGGGTGTGCGTGTGTGTGTATAAGCACGATATCTCAAAATGCAACTAGATAGATGGATGAAATTCGGCATGTGGTTGTTACACCAGAATTGTAGATCTGTATTAACTTGTGGGCCAAATCCATTAGCCGAAAGTGGTACTTTACCTGAACACATACTCGATTTTTTTTTATTCATGCAGCTGCAGAGTCCAATTTATTCAAGTTTACTTTTATAATAATTGTTCAATATATTATTCATTTCATTTGATTTGTTGTTGATGGTTCTTTAATGTACATAATATAATCCTCGTCTTGTGGTTTAGTCCTCAAATATGCATCTCCATATCTGAGTACACAAGAAAGTCTAGGGGAGACTTGAATACCGTGGCGAAGCAAGGAAGGGAATGAAGAGACCAGAGCAACGGATGGCCTTATATAGGCAGGCAGCCAACTACGTAGGAGGCGTGGGGATGGAAGACCCAACGCCGCCTCACACGGCGACCGAGCTACAGGCTATGGACGTATATATGTACGTAATTAGGATTCAGTTAGCATTGGGAACCCGCGTACCAAATTTCTTGAAGATGGGCCCATAAGTAACAAAGACCTTTGGAAAGTTCAATATGGCGGCCGACAGTGGCATGTACTAACTGTATCTTTTGAAAGCAATGCCAATTGTCTGCGTATTTTAAGGTGCACTGAACAATAGCTGAGCACTGTCTAAAATTTCCTCGTAATAAAAGTACCTTTCCTCCAAAGGGAAGATTATTATTCATAAACGTTTGTAGAAGTTTATGAATGGTGTTGAGTAAGTGAGTGGATGCCATTGTACATTCATCAATAATTAACAGTTTTGCAAGACAGATGTCATGTGCAGTGCCACTGTTAATGTTCATAGTGGATATGGATTTGTAGGATCTAATGCAGTTCATAAAGATTTCACTTTCAGGTACATCGTTAATTAGAAGCTTCTGTAGATATGCAGGATATGAATGTGTAAAGGAGGCAGTCTAATTTGACTGTTTTGATAACAACGTGTAAATTCATTATTTGTATTGCTAGTTGTTTCTTCAGGGAAGTTAAGTGAATGACAATGATTGCAAATGACATTCATTAATCCCAATGAATTTTTCTGAATAGTGGACTCATTATTAAACGCGTTGTCAGCAACCTTTATTTATTTTGTCCCTTCGCTGCCGTTTCTGTATGTCTGAGGCGGGAGGTGTTTCGTTTTGAATCCGTGCCTGTTTCGATGCAGCACTTTGAGACGCGCGCTGTATGCGTCTACGTTCAGTGTGTCTGTCCATATGCGCTGGTTTCTGATAATGTGTTAGTTGAGCTTTGCGTTTTTGGAGCCGAGACATTTTTTCTTCCGGAGGTTCAGAAGCGTGTTGTAAGCGCCGCCGTGTATTTTGTTTTTTCATGCGGGTTCGTGTGTTTGGTCCCGTTCTCCGAGCCGTATCGTTTTGTACCTGTGATCGTGTATTTATGACTTGTTTGTTCTTCAGTGTGAGAAATATGGATAAGTAATAAGGAGGATCGCACTCACTGTTAATATGGAGCCTTTTTTGCAGTTGAACGGTTAATAGTGCTTTATTATAATGAGATCCACCTATGCTGCATAGTGTGAATTGTGTTTGGTCCCGTTATCCGAGCCGTATCGTTTTGTACCCGTGATCGTGAATTTATGACTTGTTTGTTCTTGAGCATGATAAATATGGATAAGTAATAAGGAGGATCGCACTCACTGTTAATATGGAGCCTTTTCTGCGGTTGAACGGTTAATAGTGCCTTATTGTAATGAGATCCACCTATGCTGCATAGTGTGAACGTGTTGAGATGACGTATGTTTAATACGGACGGTTCATTTAGAAATGGGGCTTTGTGTGTAGATTTGTGCATATTTGCGTTGTTGATTTGTTTCAGGGTGCACTGTTCCAATGCGATGCAATATTTGTCCACATATGCGAAAGCAGTATGGGCCATTGCCTTTTGGTGGCCTGATATTTACTGCGGTAGATGCAAAAGCAAATGAACTATTGTAGGATGTAATGCAGTTCATAAAGTTTTTACTTTCAGGTACATCGGTAGTTAGAAGCTTCTGTAGATATTCAGTATATGAATGTAAAGAAGGCAGTCTAATTTGACCCTTTTGACAACAACATGTAAATTCATTACTTGCATTGCCAGTTGTTTCTTCAGGGAAGTTAAGTGAATGACAATGATTGCAAATGACATTCATTAATCCCAATGAATTTTCCTCAATAGTGGACTCATTATTGAACGCGTTGTCAGCTAAGTGGCGCAATCGTTTAGCAGGTGTCTGCGGACGGTTCCTTTAGAAATGGGGCTTTGGGTGTCATTTCTTATTGATGTTAGTGTGTTTGTGAGTCGGGCTTTGGGTGTCACTTCTTATTGATGTTAGTGTGTTTGTGGGTCTGAATCGTCGTTGTTATGAACGTCTCGTGTGCCATGTCCATAGTCTGTCCCGTTTCGTCTCTAATGGGCTTGGTGTGGCGGTCACGGCTTCTTTTTTTTGGTGTGGTAGGAGCTTGTTGAATCCTCCTCTTTGTGTACATCCCGTTTCGTGTGCAATGGGATTCGTGCGGCGCTGTGTGCTTTGCCGGCGTCTGGGGGGGATGTTGCTTGGATGGGGTGGTGGGATTGGTGGGGTGCGAGCGTCTTCTTTCTTTTTGTGTGCCAGGGGCTTGTTGAATCCTCCTCTTTGTGTGTGTCCCGTCCGTTGCTTGTGGGGGGTGGGGGTGGGTGGGTTGCGGGTTCTTTTTTTTTGTGTGCCACGGGCTTGTTGAATCGTCCTCTTTGTGTGTGTCCCGTCCGCTGCTTGAAGGGGGGGGGGGGGGGGTTGTGCTTGGAGGTGGGTGTGGGATTTGTGGGGCGCGAGTGGCTTCTTTTTTTTTGTGTGCTAGTTTCGTGTGCGTCGCCTGCGTTTGACTCCTTTTTTCTGTGCTGACTCCTTTTTTCTGTGCTCACGGCGCCTCATTTCTTTGACTCCTTTTTTCTGTGCTCACTCCTTTTTTCTGTGGTCGCGGCCGCCTCTCGCGGCGCCTCATTTCTTGGGGCGCCTGCGCAGTACGTCTTTTTGCGGCTACGGCCCATGGCCGGATGTCCCTGCGTCCATCCGGTTTAGCATTCTCGGTTAGTAATGTGGATAAAAGGAAAAGAAAAAAGTGCCAACAGTCAGCGCAGATTAGTTCAGCACAAATGACGTAGAAAATATTTTAAAAATTATAAACTTGTGAAAAATTGTTTATATTCAGTACCTGGTTTTGATTATGCTTTTTATCAGACAAAAACAAAACAAATAGTAAATTGTGTTGTAGTGTAGTAAGCTTCTACTAACATTAAACTCATATTATATCCAAACCCATTTAAGTGTACAGTTCTGTCTGATTGTGACACAAAAACTAAACTCCATAGTACTTTAACTTTAAGTAGCTTTTTAACCATACTATAAACTGAAACTAATATATATATATACACATACATATAAATAAAATAGAAATGTCTTTGTAAAATAAAAACTAAACTAATTTTTACTAAAAATACACAATGAAGGAAAACTAAACTGAATTTCCAAGTAAGGTCAGAAAAATGATAGAAATAAAAACTAATATAAAAAGGCAAATCTATAATAACCTTGGCTGAGAGCATGTTCAAAATTGCATTCTGCTGCACTAAATAAAATGTCAGAATAACACATGTGGTACAAGCATGAAGGCTAATCTGACATTCTGTTCAGTGCAGTAGAATGTGATCTCGGACACAGTGTAGCAAAAAACCTATTCTGTTAAACTTGTCTATTATATGGCCTTTATCTAACTACTCTGAGTAAGATGAGTACATTTAGCATGCAATTTCTCAAGGTTACACCCAACTTGCAACAAGACATCATGTATTTCCCTCTGTGCAACCTAATACAGGATGACCTAATGTCCCATCTTAGTTTCCTTCTAGAACTGGACAGGCTTTAAAAAATGTTTTCTGGCAAAGTCTTTTCTGTCTTTCCTATGCTTGAGGTTTGCTAGTGATTTGCACCTTGTGGTAAACCCTCTGTCTTTACTTTCATGAAGTCTTGTCTTGATTGTAGACTTTGACAATATTAGGTCTACCTCCCAGAGAGTCTTCTTATTGTGGCTAAATGTTGAGAAGGGGCTCTACTTTACCAAGGACAGAATTCTGCAATCATCCAGAACAGTTATCCTCTGTGGTTTTCCTGATCTTCTGTTTTTGCTGACTTCACCAGTGTGCTCTTTGTTTTTAAGAATATACCAAATGGTTGTTTGACCACTTCTTGTGTTTCTGCAATCTCTCAAATGGATTTGTTTTGCTTTTTTCCCCCAGTGAGAAATAATGTGGGAACTGCTCCCACCTGGTTATGGAACCAAATGTCCATATTTGGGAGTGGAAGGTTATGCAGAATAATGGCTGTCATTTCTAAACGGCTCATACAATATTTTTGGTAAACCCCTTAAATCACGGCTATTCAATTACAATTTCAGTTGGGCCACATTTTTAAACCAAGAAATTTAGCTGGGCCAGACATTTCCAGCAGCTGTTAAGCAGCAGGTAATGGCAAATTTTAAATCAACACAAATCAATGTATTTAAAAACAAAATAATGTTTATTCATTATTTCCCTTTTACATTTCACATCATCTGACAGAGGCACATCAAAAATGTATAAAGAAAAAACAAAAAAGCTACAACTGAACAGAATCTGAAGTAGTAGCAATACTTTTTTCCACTTTTTGAAATAAAAAAATAAGCATTTTGCTCCCATCTCACCCAGGTACATCTCAAAAGGCATAAAACCAAAAAATGTGCACAGTATTAGCATTAACATTTGTTTCCCTCTTGAAATATGAGGTTCTCCCTCAATTTAAGGAGGTGGTCATGACAGGCAAGGGATTTTTTTTCACAGAACTTAAACTATTTCATTCACACGGTTTTAATCTTTCATATGACAGAGGTTAAATTTGAGTTCCACAACAAAGCCTTTCCTGTTGAAATTGTTTCCAAAGCTACCTGAGTAAATGTTCATGAGCAAGGCACCACATATGGTGTGAAAGTGGATTGGTACATTTATTGTAATGATTTGCCTTTAAAATCTCTGTATAGAGTTTTTGAGTTTCAAGTAATAAATTATTAATTATAATTATTACTATTATTATTTTTTTACTAAATCTGATTTTCATGTTTCTTTGTTGATGAGCTCCCGTTGAAGAATTTATTGGTAACGGAAGATAGAGTGTGTATGCCAAAACAACTGACAAACGGTGTGTATGACGAAACAGCGGGCAGGCAATGGACAGGCCGGCTTTTTGCATGGGGTATGCGTTAAATCAAAAGAGAAACGGCATGCAAAGATACACGAACACAAGGAGATCTGTGAGAATCAATCACATCTTAGTGTGCTGTGCAAAATCAGAAGGGACAGCTGAATTCCACAGGGCACAGATAAATTCATAACAGGGGACCTATATGGGCAGATGAATTTCAAATGTGTTGTATGCCTACCATTTGTTTTGATGACCAGTTCATTCAGCCCTTCATTCATTATTCCGGCACAAGTGTAACCAGCCTCTCGTTGAAATTTACAGCCGTCCCATCAGCAGTATCCGCGCACCTCCAAGTCTGGCATCATTTTCGCTGTGACTCCCTTGCACCTAGTGTTGGATATAAATCAGCCTTTATACTGCTCAGGGATATGCAAGGCCTGTAACAACACATATGTTGACAGCACATACGCTCAACAAAAAAAATGGTCATTTACATCTGTTACAATATAATTAGTTTAAAGTTTCAAGTATTTCATTTGCAACTGGCAAACTAAGTAGAAATGATAATCTCCAAAACCTATTTTTGGTTACATTTTAGTTGCAGTCTGGAGCCTTGGCGTGACCACAGGCTGGGCCACTTGGAGATTGCCTCTGGGCTGCATGTAGCCGTGGGCCTCCATTTGAATAGGCCTGCCTTAAATTACAGCTGAAGGTCTACACTTCAGTCACATGATTGAACTACATTTGTGACTGGACCTAATTGTATATAGGAATATTAATGTCACCCAATAAGAGATTCTTTTTCATAATAAGACACCAATTCCATTGCTTGCAAGTCTAGTTAATCTAACTTTAAAAACAGAAATAGTGTCATCCTGAAAACATTTTATTTTGCTTTTTTTCTAACAGTTGTGAGAACTTTATTATCGGCACTAAGAAAGTTGGTGCTGCGTGCCGAATGACTGTTCCTCACCTAGGTTGTTGATGTGAATGCTGAATGTCTCACCATCAATCTGCTTGCTGTATGATCACATCTGTGCTTCTGTTGCTATATTTGTCCACTCACTATTATAGGTGGGCCTAAGTAAAATCATCTAATCAAGCTGAACTTGTTAAGGTCATAACACTGTCCTCCAATTTGTGTAACTTCTGTAGAAAACCATCTACTTAAACACATTTTTGTCAAATAAAATTGTCTGTACATAAAGGAGAATAAAGTTAAATAATACAATTTACAGACAAGACAAATGCAGAGTGAAGACTGCAAGCCTTTGTAGCAAGTGAGCTCCTGGGAGATGCTGATTCTCTGCAACCAGGTGCCTTTCCTAACATTTAGAATTGTGTTGTGCTTCTTGCTTCCAACTTGTATGATGTTGTGCCATATTGGACATGCCATTTTTTCTGAAAAACCTTCCTGAGTCACAAAAAGAATCACCAAAGTGAGTATATGTGGCTTCTTTGTGCAGCTAACTCGACACTAGCCAGATCAAGTTAGGTTGCTTTATTATCATACCATCTATACACCATATTGAAGAATTTCTTCTTCTTCTTTTGGCTGCTGCCATTAGGGGTTGCCATAGCGGATCATCCTTTTCCATATCTTTCTGTCCTCTGCATCTTGTTCAGTTACACCCATCACCTGCATGTCCTCTCTCACCACATCCACAAACATTCTTTAAGGCCATCCTCTTTTCTTCTTGCCTGGCAGCTCTATCCTTAGCATCCTCTTACCAATATATCCAGCATCTCTTCTCTGCACATGTCCAACCAATGCAATCTTGCCTCTCTGACTTTGTCTCCCAACTGTCCAACTCTGATACCTCCAGCTCTGTCTCCTGCTTTCTGGTCAGTGCCACCGTCTCCAACCCATATAACAAAGCTGGTCTCACTACCTTCCTTTCCCTTTCACTCTTGCTGATACCCGTCCATCCATCCATCCATCCATCCATCCATCCATCCATCCATCCATTCTCTTCTGCTTATCTGAGGTCGGGTCGTGGGGGCAGCAGCTTGAGCAGAGATGCCCAGACTTCCCTCTCCCCGGCCACTTCTTCTAGTTCTTCCGGGGGAATCCCAAGGCGTTCCCAGGCCAGCCGAGAGACATAGTCCCTCCAGCGTGTCCTGGGTCTACCCCTGGGTCTCCTCCCGGTTGGACGTGCCCGGAACACCTCACCAAGGAGGCGTCCAGGAGGCATCCTGATCAGATGCCCAAGCCACCTCATCTGACTCCTCTCGATGCGGAGGAGCAGCGGCTCTACTCTGAGCCCCTCCCGGAAGACTGAGCTTCTCACCCTATCTTTAAGGGAAAGCCCAGACACCCTACGGAGGAAACTCATTTCAGCCGCTTGTATTCGCGATCTCGTTCTTTCGGTCAGTACCCATAGCTCATGACCATAGGTGAGGGTAGGAACATAGATCGACTGGTAAATTGAGAGCTTCGCCTTGCGGCTCAACTCCTTTTTCACCAGGACTGACCGATGCAGAGCCCACATTACTGCGGATGCCGCACCGATCCGCCTGTCGATCTCACGCTACATTCTTCCCTCACTCGTGAACAAGGTCCCGAGATACTTGAACTCCTCCACTTGAGGCAGGATCTCGCCACCAACCCTGAGAGGGCACTCCACCCTTTTCCGACTGAGGACCATGGTCTCAGATTTGGAGGTGCTGATTCCCATCCCAGCCGCTTCACACACAGCTGCAAACCGATCCAGAGAGAGCTGAAGATCACGGCCCGATGAAGCAAACGGGACAACATCATCTACAAAAAGCAGTGACCCAATCCTGAGTCCACCAAACCAGACCCCCTCAACGACCTGGCTGCGCCTAGAAATTCTGTCCATAAAAATTATGAACAGAATTGGTGACAAAGGGCAGCCAGTCTGCCAATCCAGAGGCACTGTCCCTGATATCCATGCGATGTTGCAGAGACGTGTCAACCAAGACATCCCTACAACATCCAGAGCCTTGAGGAACTCCGGGCGTATCTCATCCACCACCGGGGCCCTGCCACCAAGAAGTTTTTTGACCACCTCGGTAACCTCAGTCCCAGAGATGGGGGAGCCCACCTCCGAGTCCCCAGGCTCTGCTTCTTCATTGGAAGGCATGTTAGTGGGATTGAGGAGGTCTTCGAAGTACTCCCCCCACCGACCCACAACGTCCCGAGTCGAGGTCAGCAGCGCACCATCCCCACCATATACAGTGTTGACACTGCACTGCTTCCCCCTCCTGAGACGCCGGACGGTGGACCAGAATCTCCTCGAAGCCGTCCGAAAGTCATTCTCCATGGCCTCCTCAAACTCCTCCCACGCCCGAGTTTTTGCCTCAGCAACTACCAAAGCCGCATTCCGCTTGGCCTGCCGGTACCTATCAGCTGCCTCCAGAGTCCCACAGGACAAAAGGGACCAGAAGGACTCCTTCTTCAGCTTGACGGCATCCCTCACTGCCGGTGTCCACCAACGGGTTCGGGGATTGCCGCCATGACAGGCACCGACCACCTTACAGCCACAGCTCCGGTCAGCCTCCTCAACAATTAGAGGCACGGAACATGGCCCATTCGGACTCAATGTCCCCCACCTCCCTCGGGACGTGGTTGAAGTTCTGCCGGAGGTGGGAGTTGAAGCTACTTCTGACAGGGGGCTCTGCCAGACGTTCCCAGCAGACCCTCACAACACGTTTGGGCCTCCCAGGCCTGACCGGCATCCTCCCCCACCATCGAAGCCAACTCACCACCAAGTGGTGATCCGTTGACAGCTCCGCCCCTCTCTTCACCCGAGTGTCCAAGACATGTGGCCGCAAGTCCGACGACACGACCACAAAGTCGATCATCGAACTGAGGCCTAGGGTGTCCTGGCACCAAGTGCACATATGAACACCCCTATGCTTGAACATGGTGTTCGTTATGAACAATCCGTGACGAGCACAGAAGTCCAATAACAAAACACCACTCGGGTTCAGTTCGGGGGGTCCATTCCTCCCAATCACGCCCTTCCAGGTCTCACTGTCATTGCCCACATGAGCATTGAAGTCTCCCAGCAGTATGAGGGAGTCCCCAGAAGGTATGCCCTCTAGTACCCCCTCCAGGGACTCCAAAAAGGGTGGGTACTCCGAACTGCTGTTCGGTGCATACGAACAAACAACAGTTAGGACCCGTCCCCCCACCCGAAGACGGAGGGAGGCTACCCTCTCGATCACCGGGGTAAACCCCAATGAAAAGGCTCCAAGTCAGGGGGCAATAAGTATACCCACACTCGCTCGGCGCCTCTCACCGGGGGCAACTCCAGAGTGGCAGAGAGTCCAGCCCCTCTCAAGGAGATTGGTTCCAGAGTCCACGCTGTGCGTTGAGGTGAGTCCGACTACAGTATATCTAGCCAGAACCTCTCAACCTCACGCACTAGCTCAGGCTCCTTCCCCTTCAGAGAGGTGACATTCCACGTCCCAAGAGCCAGCTTCTGTAGCCGAGGATCGGACCACCAAGGTCCCCGCCTTCGGCCACTACCCAACTCACTGATACCCGTCTGTCATAAATTACTCCTGACACTCTTCTCCACCCATTCCACCCTGCCTGCACTCTCTTTATCACCACTCCTCCACAATCCGCGTTACTCTGTACTGTTGATCCCAAGTATTTAAACTCATCCACCTTCGCCAACTCTACTCCCTGCATCCTCACCATTCCACCGACCTCCCTCTCATTTACACAAATGTATTCTGTCTTGTTCCTACTGACCTTCATTCCTCTCCTCTCTAGTGCATTTCTCCACTTCTCAAGGGTCTCCTCAACCTGCTCCCCACTCTTGCTACAGATCACAATGTCATCAGCAAACATGACAACGGATCATCTTTGTTCTTTGTTCATCTTTGATCTCTGCACATCTTTCCCAGGAGTCCACAGGGACCCCTGTCTAATCTCCTCTGTCAACATGTCCATCACCATTGCAAATAAGAAACATGGACCATTCGGGCCGATCCCTGATGTAATCCCACCTCCACGTTGAATGCATCTGTCACTCCTACTGCAGACCTCGCCACTGTCACACTCGTACATTTCCTGTACAATTCTTATGTACTTCTCTGCCACTCCCGAATTCCTTATACAATACCACAACTCCTCTCGAGGCACCCTGTCATATGCTTTCTCCAGGTCCACAAAGATGCAATGCAACTCCTGTTGGCCTTCTCTAAACTTCTCCATCATCATCCTCAGAGCAAACATTGCTTCTGTGGCGCTCTTTCTTTGCATGAAACCATACTGCTGCTCACTAATCATTACCTCACTTCTTAACCTAGCTTCCGCTACTCTTTCCCATAACTTCATGCTGTGGCTCATCAATTGTATCCCTCTGTAGTTACTGCAGTCCTGCATATCCCCCTTATTCTTAAATATCGGCACCAGTACACTTCTTCTCCACTCCTCAGGCATCCTCTCACTTTTCAAGATTCCATTAAACGATCAGGTTAAAGACTCCACTGCCATCTCTCCTATATATCTCCATTCATCCACAGTTATGTCATGTGGACCAACGACCTTTCCATTTTTCATCCTCTTCATAGCTGTCCTTACTTCCTCCTTGCTAATCTGTTGCACTTCCTGATTCACTATCTCCACATCATCCAACCTCTTCTCTCTCTCGTTCTCTTCATTCATCAGCCTCTTAAAGTACTCTTTCCATCTGCTCAACACACTCTCCTCGCTTGTAAGTACGTTTCCATCTTTATCCTTTATCACCCTTACCTGCTGCACATCTTTCCCAACTCGGTCCCTCTGTCTAGCCAATTGGTACAGGTCCTTTTCTCCCTCTTTAGTGTCCAACCTCTCATACAGCTCTTCATACGCCTTTTCTTTAGCCTTTGCCATTTCTCTCTTTACCTGGCTCCTTATCTCCTTGTACTCTTGTCTATTTATTTTAAAATACTATGGCATTTTTTATGGAAGGGGTGATTTAAAAGTAATATATACATTGGTCTGAAGTGATGTCTGCTCCACCTACTGTATTTTGTCTGTAGTTTACTGTCAGATCATTTTACCACTTTCAAGACAGCCAGCTCAGCTTGGCCTTAGGGGGATAAGCAGATTTACCCATGAGGTTATGTAGGCACATACAAGGGTATCGGTCTTGGCATGAAGGCTCACTCATCTGTGCAGGACCATGAATATGTAGGTTTGGAATCTCAGGAACCATGGGGCGACTCTGGGATTTAGTCCTCTCTGGGAACAGAACCATTGGAAGGGGTTGTAGTCCATAACCAGAGTGAACTCCCTTCCCAGGCGGTAGTATTGTAGCTGGTTGACGGCCAACTTGATGGTGAAGGCTTCCCTTTCAAACACTGCATACCGTGTCTCCCATTCCAATAGTTTCCGTCTGAGATACATGGCAGAGTGTTCGACTCCGGTGATGGCCCTGGCTCAGAATGGTCTGGAGAATGAAAGCAAGAGAGAAGTCAAGAGAAAGCAACACAGGGGCCAACATTAGGGCCATCTTTAAGTCACAGAAAGTAGCCTCAGTAGTGGGGGTCCACATCACCACATTTGGCGCCTTCTTCTTTTGTCACCTATGTCAGAGGCATGGCCCATTCAGAGAAGTGAGGAATAAACTGATGGTAGTAATGTTTTAATTCAAGGGAAGCCTGTATCTACCTCTTCATTTTCAATTGGGAAGAGTTGCATATGGCAGCAACTTTATTCCACTAAGGTTTGGTCTATCGTCAGCCTACTAAGTAGCCTAGTATTTAGCCTCGGCCAGCCTGAAAAAACATTTCTGTGGATTGATCTGGAGGCTGGCATCATGAATGTTGCAAAAGATCTTTGAAGTGTTGCAGATGGTATGTCCAGGTGCTGGAATATGTCATCGAGGTAAGCAGCACTATAGACATTATGGGGTTGTAGCAGTCTGTTCACCAGATGTTGGAAAGTCGGTGGAGTCCTGTGCAGCTTGAAGGGGTGCTGTCAGTAGCTCAGTAGCCACTATGGTACTGAACGCAGTTTTTTTCCTTTTTTTTCTTTGTTTGTGTCATGTTGAAGGTGGACAGGTACCGGCCATTCCCGAGACGTTCCAGTAGGTTGTCCACTCTGAGCATGGGATAGGCATCGAATTGGGAGACCTAGTTGAGCTGGTGGAATATTTTACAAAACCATCAGCTTCTGTCATGCCTTGGGAATAGTACGACTGGACTGGACCATGGGATATAGCTGGTTTCAGTAACTCCCAGATCCATTATCCAAAACACCTCCAGCTCTATCTCTGCTTCCTTTGCTTTTGGGAGATGATACAGATGCTTGAAGACTACTACCCCTGGTTTAGTCATAATATCATGGACAATCAGCATGGTTTGGTCCAGTTTGGTGTCAAATACCCTAGTGATAGTGGAGATTGTGGCTCCTAGTTCCTACTGCTGCTTTGGGGTAAGGGTGTCACCATACATGGAGTGACATCACGGCAGTACAATACAATACAATACAATTTATTTTTGTATAGCCCAAAATCACACAAGAAGTGCCGCAGTGGGCTTTAACAGGCCCTGCCTCTTGACAGCCCCCCATCCTTGACTCTCTAAGAAGACAAGGAAAAACTCCCAAAAAAACCCTTGTAGGGAAAAATGGAAGAAACCTTGGGGAAGGCAGTTCAAAGAGAGATCCCTTTTCAGGTAGGTTGGGCGTGCAGTGGGTGTCAAAAGAAGGGGGTCAATACAATACAATACAATACACAGAACAGAACAGAACAAATCCTCAATATAGTATAAAAAAAATTTAGAAGTACGGAGAAGAATTTAACAGTAGATGATATCACATCCCCTCCTCGAACCGCCACCTTATCGTGGTGGAGGGGTTTGCGTGTCCCAATGATCCTAGGAGCTCTGTTGTCCGGGGCTTTATGCCCCTGGTAGGGCCACCCAAGGCAAACTGGTCCTAGGTGAGGGATGAGACAAAGTGCGGTTCAACACTACGGTGCCCCCGAGGGGACATTGTGCAGTTTTTTTTCTGAGGATTTTTTGTGCGCACCAGATAGTTTCAAGTGAGCACCAGATAGTTTCAAGTGAGCACTAGATAGTGTCAAGCGCGCGAATGATACTTGCGCGTGTGCACCAGAAACTATTCCATGCGCACCTCTTGATACTGTTACGGGCCTCACATATGGGCTTTGTATAGGGATTATGTGATATTAAAAAAAAAAAAAAATCTGTCAGTGCACAGTTTCACGTGTAAAGTTCATAATGGAGAAAGGCATTTTTGAATTTTTAGAGTCGAGAAACGTTGCAAAAGAAGACATACAGAGACTCAAAGACGACAAGGTAGGACAATTTATCTTGGCAACTTCCGATACTTTTAAAATAATGGATTTTTAAGCAGTATACTTTTTAGTATTGGCAGAAATGTAGGCAATATCAGTGTTTCTCAACCACTATTGACTTGCTCGACACGATCTGCGATATTTTTCCTGTTCTTACTCGCGCTCGCTTCTCTTAGAGGTACAAACTCCACCTGCTCTTTAGTTGTATTTTATTTACCGGTTGAAATCACGCTCGTTTCTCCAAAGGGGTACTGAGACCATAAACGTACCGGGCTAAATTACACATAATAGCTAATAGTTGTTAGTACAGTACCTTCAGAGAATTTGCGGTTAGATTGAAATACTGACAGTTTTTACGCTAACCCCTTGCTTTGCGCTTTTTTTCGCGACTCACTCAGCTAGGTTAATTTATCGGGCTCTTGTTCAGAAAGCGGACGCCACTTGGTTGTTTCACAATAATTAAAATTAGGTATATAAGTAGGTTTCACATTCCTGTTATCATTTTAGCTCAATAATAGTGACTTAACGTCAGGGACCTATTTTATTAACCTTAAGGTTAGTGTTTGGGCGAGGGGAAGGCCGTCTCCAGTGGCGCCCGCTTTCTGAACAAGACCCTCTTTATGGACACAGTCAGAGATCCACACTGAATAACACGGGTTCATTTTAAAGTTGTTAATTAACAGACACACTGGTCCGGACTTTTTCCATAATTCTCGCAAAGATGCTGGGATAAAAACTGAGTCCCCACAAGCCCGAACGTTAAAAAGCCTGAAAAAGGGATAGATGGAATTAATTTTATATGTTCATCATTATGTGGCAGCGAAACCCACAAAGTGCGACCTTGTCTCCAGCATTTGAAAGACAAAAATTTGCATACATTTACACCCTTTATTAGAATAATGGATCTATCAGATTTAAAACCAGCATTTTGAAACTGTGATGGCAGCTCCAATCACTGAACTACACATGTCACAATTGTTGATTGCTTAATAGTCTTTTTATACTTGTACCAATGTTTAAATACATAGGACAACAGCTGAACTTGAACTCGATGGTAAAGTAAATGAGTAGTTAATGATTTTGCAACATATATAGTTGTATATAGCCCAGTTATTTGTTGATGGTGACAATGGTTATTTTATAAACTTTAGAGTTTTTTTTTCATCATAAAATTCTTCATTTTATTATTTTTCTCATATACTGTTGAAGGCACTGCTTGAATTGTGTTAACATCAAATGTAGAAGAAATATTTGCGAATAAATGCATATACTGTATTGTGCATTTCACTGGGCACATGTGTATCATATACAGTGCATCTTTGTTGTTATAGTAATATCTTACATAATTAATTGTTTACACATCTGTTCTCACATAGAACTGACATTTACTCATTTGCAGTGCTATTGCTTGATACAGTATGACTGCGGCACAGTGTCTTGAACAGTAAACAGCCCCTGTATGTCACTGGGTAGGTTCACGCATTGCAAGCACAGCCAGTGACAATGTCGGAATTAGGTTTAAGCTCCAGAAGATCCATCTTCTAAACATGCTTATCCAAAGCAAGGGTGTCGGAAAACTGGAGTCTATCCCAGAAATTATTGTGTAAGGCAGGAACAATCCCTGGATAAGGCGCCAGTCCATTGCAGGGTAAACACAAAAACACACACCAGGGCTAATTTAACATCAGCAATACACCTAACCTTCATGTCTCTGGACCATGATAGGAAACTGGAGCATTCTGGGGACACCCAAATGGACACAGGGAGATCATGAAAACTCCACACAGGGAGCACCCAGGACACAAACCCAGGTCTCCTTACTGTGAGGCAGAAGGACTACCTCTGCATCACTGATGTTTCTAAAAAGTGTCTGCTCCATGAGGTTACCATATTTCTAAATGTTATTACTAATAAAGCATTAAAGATAAACTGATACTTTATTTATAGTAATGGTAATGAGGGGAAATTATGTATTTCTTCCTGGGGATTTTACTGGTATAATAGTAATAGTAATGGTTGTTACCCACAACACCCCTGATGAATTTTCTGCTTGTGTGTGTGTGATTGTACATTGCAATGGTGCATCATCCATAGGGTTTGCTTCCTACTGTATGTTGCTATTAGTGCTGCTGAGATCATTACTGGCCCATTGTAACTTTATAGTTTTTGAATGTAGTAATAGGAAGGTAGGAATAACTATATTTTGGCAATTGAGAGAAATTTATAACATATTTTCATCCATCCATCCATTCATTTTCCAACCCGCTGAATCCGAACACAGGGTCACGGGGGTCTGCAGGAACCAATCCCAGGCAGGGTGCCAACCCACCGCAGGACACACACAAACACACCCACACACCAAGCACACACTAGGGCCAATTTAGAATCGCCAATCCACCTAACCTGCATGTCTTTGGACTGTGGGAGGAAACCGGAGCGCCCGGAGGAAACCCACGCAGACACGGGGAGAACATGCAAACTCCACGCAGGGTGGACCCGGGAAGCGAACCCAGGTCCCCAGATCTCCCAACTGCGAGGCAGCAGCGCTACCCACTGCGCCACCGTGCCGCCCAACATATTTTCAGTATTCAGAAAATCTTCTATTCTTGTTTCTTTTTAATAAATGCAGTATGTTATACAATACTATGTATAGCTGTGTAGTTCTATTCTTGTTAAAATGGCAAGAGTAGATACCCAAAATTATCTGGATGTTATAATTTAGACCCTTTTTCTGTTTAGTGTCTTCTAATCTGGATATTAGGATAAAGGATTTTTGACAAACATTTAATTTATTAGTTTGTTAAACTCTCCTAATCCAATGAAATGGTGGTAGGACTTGTTGCAGCACTGGCTTAATGTAGGAACCAACTCTGGATGGGTTTCCAGTCCACTGCAAGGTACATCAATACACTCAATCACATTTAATGAAATCTGAAGACTTAATGGACCGAAATAAGCTTTGCTATGTTTGCGTTATGTTCTGTATTAATCATATAAGGGATGTAATTTTTTCTGTATTTTTACATTTGGTTATTAAAAGCAACATTTATTAATCAGTTTTACACAGATATTGTAACTTTAAGACCTGCAAATTAGATTTGGAACAATTTACAACACAGAAGTAAAGCATGCTTCACTTCTTCAGATTCTGTACAGTAAGTGGGTTAGTAGTTTGTGTGTGTAAACTTTTGCATTGCATTAGCTGTTTCTTCTAGCGGAGTACACCTCTAAAACATCCATCTGAATGAATGCAGATGTCATTTACTGTATTTGCTTTGTTTTAACGTTCCTAGCTAACTACTTTTGAGAGGATGAAATTAGAACAGCGGCACTCGCATAGTGTTATGGTAGTAGGTATGGTTTTAATGCAGTTGTATCAAGAACAACAGCATTGGTGTAACCGCTGTTTTGTCCTACCACCTAAAATACCCTTCCAATAGTGGCCCTGTGGTGAGATGCTAATTTTGATAGGGGCTTAAGAATGGCTACCACAGATAATGCATGGCAATAAGTGTGGTATGTTCTGATCTGAGTAGAGTAGATGTTTCTAAAAAGTGGCTGCTGAGAATATGCTAAACTAGAATATCAGAAGATTTAGGCCACAGCAATATCCTACTGTGAATTGTTCATGGCATACACTATACATGTAAAATCAACTAGCTTTATTGTCATATCATCAATACACAAAAAATAAATAATAGGTAAGTGAATAGATAGTAATGATTTTCAACAAGTAATAAATGTATTGCATATAAATAAGCTACTGGATGCAGATTTGAGGGCAAGAGGCTAGTACAGAGTTCAGAGTCTGGACCCCCAAGGGGTAGAATCTGATGTAGTATCTGGCAGAACTGGTTTGGATGCTCATTACCTTCTGTCAGATGGGAATGGGACAAAGGGACCTTTAAAACAATTAGACTTTAGAACAGAATGACTTTTAAACACCAAATAATTGCAGCAAGATATGTGTTTTCATGATTTTTTTCTCATTGCAGATTGACATGAGTGTCATAACTGTCATGAGTGATGAAGAATTCAGAGCATAAATCTCCAAATATGGAGATTGTATTGAAGTGAGAGCTTTTTGTCATCGAAACACTGCTGTAGGTGCCAGTGGGGGAGAATCAACTGCAATATCATTGATCCTGCAAAGATTAAAGGCAAAGTTTAAAAAAGCAGCAGAAGAGGTATAACAAGTATATATCCAAAAGATCATTTGCCTTTGGAAATAAGTATGCATCAAAAGATAATCGCCATCTGGAAATGGGGTGCTTGAATTTCCAGGATGGAGAGTATCACCAAATACGAACAAAAAATGGAGGAGGAACAAGACACCTGGCTGCCAAAACAATACAACAGTTGAAGAACTTCATGGTGTTGGGAAGCAGCTGATTTTCCCAAAAGGCATTTCTTCCAAAGGGTCTGCAGATGAATTTGTTTTTGAAATTCATGACTTTGCTCAAAATATTGTGTTGCCAGAAGTCACACTGTGTCAGCTTTATGAACAGAGTAAACTACGAATGTTACGTCTATATCTTTGTTCAAAGAAAACAGACATTGATGAGTGGCTAGCCCTTGTCATTTCTTCAGATACAGATTCTGACTTTGTGCCTGATGGGTCAACCCAGATCAAGCTGAGAAAGGTATGCAGTACACCCTATATCCTACTGCTGAATACTTAGCACTAATGTGTTTTCTTAAAAGGCCAGTGTAATGAAAAGAAAACCAAAACCAAGAAAGCAGAGCTATGTTCGAGTTGATGAAAAGATTGATGGTCATTCCCACGGAAACATATCTTCAACAAGCTCTTTGTTTGTGGGATTATGTACCTAGTGCTACCCAAGGCCTTGCCTCTAATTGTTGTTACTACTGACGTGGAAACAGGAAATTATTACTTTAAATAATAAGAGAGTAAAATGTGTTTTATATCTGTCTGTGCAGTTTGTATCTAGCTCACCTATTGATAATTCTGACAAACTTGTAATTGCACTTGCTATTGACACATCATTGGAAGATCCTGAGATTCAGTTTGGCAACATGTATGATAACAGTGAGAGTGCTCTTATGTCTACACTTTCATGGCATTTCCCAGATCACGTATGTAGGTTACTTTCTTGAGTTTCAGAAAAACTTTCATAAGTCAACTCTTCAATATTGTTTATAATAACATATGCTATGGTCAGTTCAACTTTTAGTATCTGTAATTGTCCTACATTCAGTGTAGGTTGCACAATGTTAAAATAAGTAATGTCAGTCAGTCAGTTATTGTCCAACCCGCTATATCCTAACACAGGGTCACGGGGGTCTGCTGGAGCCAATCCCAGCCAGCACAGGGCGCAAGGCAGGAACAAACCCCAGGCAGGGCGCCAGCCCACCGCAGGGCACACACACACACACCAAACACACACTAGGGACAATTTAGGATCGCCAATGCACCTAACCTGCATGTCTTTGGACTGTGGGAGGAAACCCACACATACACGGGGAGAACATGCAAACTCCACGCAGAGAGGAACCAGGAAGTGGACCCGGGTCTCCTAACTGCAAGGCAACAGCGCTACCCACCGTGCCACCATGCTGCCTATATTTTATTTGGAATGAAACATTTGTACCCCCACCCCCCAAAAAAATAAATAAAAAACCCACTTCTCTGTAATTAACAAGTGAATATTCTGATAAATGAAGCACACTGATAAACCTAGTTATACTACTAACTGCATTGTATTATTGTAGTTAATAATCAATGCCTTCTTTTACAAATTGCACTGCTTGATGTGATTTCAAATATGAATAATATTATTGACCTATTATGTTAAGTAGATTTATTTTTCTTTGCTTCCCGGTCCAGAGGTACAGCATATTGCATTTATGAATAAGTATAGAATAAGAAATGTCCCAGTACTAAACAGAGAACACCAAAATTTTGTTGCCATATTTGATATGTTGTACCATGTAGGCTTTGCTCTTATCCTGTAATATGTCATATTAAGTCTAATACAATATTTGTCTTGCAGGAGTTCATAATGAATGATCAACAATTGCCTGTGGCTTCAACAGATGAACCGGCTAGGGATGAAAGTGTAAAAGAGGTCCAGAAAATAAAAATAAGACGTGTAAATATAATTCAGGATATGATGAATGTTTTCAAGGAACCTAAAGTTCTGAATGTAATATTGCAAATTGAGTTTGTCTGTGAGAAGGCAATAGATGATGATGGAGTATCAAGGAAAGCCTACACAGCCTTTTGGGAGGAGTTTATGGAACAGTGTGAAGGAGAGGAGGAACGGGTCCCCAGACTCAGGCTAGACTATTCAGAGAAGGAATGGCAGGCTGTTGGTAGAATATGGTCTAAAGGTAATGTGGACCATGGTATTATACCTGTCAGACTTTCACAAGCATTTGTCTTTGCCTGTATTCAGGGAATTGATGCAGTGGATGAAAGCCTATTGATGTCATCCTTTCTAAAATACTTGTCTTCTGCAGAGCAAGAATGCGTTGAGAAGGCATTACAGGGCAACATGGATGAAATTAATAAGGAAGACTTAATTGACCTCTTCACAAGAATGGGATCTCACAACCTGCTTCCACAAGATAATATGCAGTCTGCCATTTTGACAATGGCGCACAATGTTTTATTGCAAGAGCCAAAATTCATCATTGATTGCTTCATATCTGTTAGAGCAGTCATGCACTGTTATCTGATAAATAAAGAAAGCACACTGAAGCTGTATGAATCAAAGAAGGTAACAAACAGGAAAGCAGCACAAATTTTAAAACCATCAAAAGAATTCTTGAGCCAGCATGAGCAAGTGGTCTTAAAACATTTACTGTGCTATGTGCGAAGTGTAGACCAGAGAAGACTTGAGACCTTCTTGAGGTTTTGCACAGGCTCAAATGTTATGTGCAAAGACAAAATTGAAGTAGCATTCAATAATTTGTCCGGTCTTAGTCGAAGGCCTGTAGCTCATACTTGTGGAGCAGTTCTTGAGTTGCCATGCACCTATAATTCATATCCCGAGTTTCGTACAGAATTCGACAATATTCTGTCTGGCAATTGCTCTGCAATGGATATGTTGTAGGCATACACACTGCATAAAATGTGGAATTTCAGGTGTTCTTTTTTTTTCTCTTTTAGGTCACTATTCCAAGGTTTGGCAGTGCGGCGCCAAGTACTATGGAATATTATGTAATATGGGACAGTATTTAGATTATATAGCAGAGACCCTGAATGATAAAACCCATTCATTAATTCAACAAATAAATTTCCTACTTAGAGTGTCTTTGGTATTTTATTTTACTCAACTAAAAGAAGTACACTAATAAGAATCCGCTGAAAATGCTGTAGAAAGGAAATTGTTACCTATCACGTAATGTCCCATTATTGCAGAATCTACCCTACCTCTGGAGATGTATAATAGTACCACACATGATCTTTAAATTCAGTTTTGGAATTATACCACACAAGCAAGTTGTTTGACTTATCTAAAATGTTTCAGAGTGAATTTGTATACTATACCACAAAAATATTTTGATAAAGGTCCACATACATTAATCAAGAATTGTTTTTTGAATCTTATAGAAAGATCTGCTGTTTGATACATTGACTGTTTTCTCTGTTTTTCTAAAGAGGTATAGTATTTAGGAAATTGCATAGGTTCTAGATAATGTAGAATACCTGGTTCCTGAGGTTTTGAGCTCTGAGTTTAGCAGTTGTGTATTCAATGGACCAGCCATTCATCCAAAAATTTAAAGTGAAGTTATTACATATTGTATAGTTGAAAATATATTTTCCTTGCAATAGTGCTGTTCATTGAAACTTTTCAGTTTGCACTGGTGCTGTTTTACAATTTGGTGAGAAGTGCATAGTTTTGTAGCTGATATAGAGATTTATAAAGGCAACTGATTTATTGTGTGAATGTTATGTTTTATAGTACCTACTAATTAAAAACTTTTGGCCAACTGTTTGTGGTTTGCTTTTTCTTCAGGGTCTTACACATTTCATTACATGCAAAAAATGTTCTTATCCAAATTCAATTTATTTCTTAAAAATTGTATGCCAGTATGTTTACATGTGCATTAATGTGGATTAGAGATTAAAGATGATAGTTCAGAATTACATTTCTGTTAAACCTGAATGCAATTTCAGAATGACGCTCTTATACCATTTCTCAGTTGTATGTATAAATCTAATGCATCATAGGTGTCTTTTGGGAAAGCCAGTTGCAATTCCACCATGGTAATATTACAGAACTCATAAACATCAGGGTCACATGGAACTGTTGATCGAAATATACAAGCACTCTTACACAGCTGAAGCTCAGCTTTGTCTATAGGAGACAAAAGTTTTCAGTCCCATATAACTCCGGCATCAAGTACATGATGTTTGGACGACCGCTGGGAACTTTGTCATTTTTTGAAGGTCTGATAATATGTGAATTCCATACTTGCACAGTCTCATCAAGTTCATCCTATTAAAAGAATGTAAAAATAAACCAATTAGCTATAAAGCATTGCCACTTGTATATCTAAAAAAACAGAATTTATTCATTAGTACACAGGCCTTTTACCCTTTATAAAATAAAATTTACTTACATTTTTCTTACATAAAAACATTTGGAAATGACAGGCAAGATAATGGAGTAGGATATAAATTGATGATGGACATGTGGCTATAGCTGCAGAAATTGGGCAGTGGAAAATTGCTTTGGGAAACCAAGTTAAATGGGTGCAATATTTACTCTGTAAACTGTAGTGTTTATAAATCTCTCTTATAAAAAAAAATCTTGGGTTGAGACATGATTTTCTCAGAGACACTTTAACGTCCCACGAGACAAGGCAGTGAGGCAAAAGGACAGCTGCTGTACAGTCTTTTAAATTTTCGAAGCGTGGTGCAACATGCAGATCACACAGCACAAACAGCAGCAGCAAGCCAGCTGATTGAGCATACAGGAGGTAAAAAATGTATTTGTTTCCCATTGTATCACCATTTAAGAGGGGGTTTCTGAGGAGCGACCACATCGCCTTAGCTTGCGTTCAGCCCCCTCTTAACAACGTGAGAGGCAGAGACGCAAAGTGGTTGTCAGGGGTTTTTGGGGTGATGGCTTGGAAGGGGGTGGGCAAGCAAAGCAAGTTAACCAATTGAATCCAAGTGCTATATCAAGATAGAATATAACAAAAAGCACTGGATAACGTTCTTGTACAGCAGTGTAATTGAACGTGGCAGTAGAGAAAAGCTATCAACTCTGTGTCTGAGTCTTGTTTTATTTATTTTAACTATGCAGAAACATTACAATGCCCAGGGCCAGTCCAAGCCATTTTGGATATTAGACAAGGTTCTATTCTAGCCCCCAACTTGCCCTAAAATCCTAATACCATCCCTGATTTCATAGTTTACACTCTTAAAATTAATGGTTCCAATGTGACACTTTATTGTATCATGTGCATAGTTCCTTGTAGAACCATTTCTTGAAATAAAAGCTATTTTATTCTGTGAGTGTTTTTAAATGAAATTTTTTTTGGATTTTGAAAATGGCTCCTAATATGCAGACAAAACTGAAATCTTTAATGTATAAGTTATTTGTCTAGCAGGATACAACAGATCAAGAAAACCTGAATTTATTCTGTGGTATTGCATGCAGCAAGAGTCCTTTTGAAATCATAAATCCTTTCAGATTTGAAAAATCTGTTTATCTATTCATGGTTATTTATGAAACCTGTTACAGATCTAAATAAATAAAAGTTCTTTCTGCAGCCTTCATGTGAATGATTGTTTTAGGAACTAAAAATGGTTCCCACATGGAATCATCTGAAGAAACACTTTGGGGCCTTTATTGTTAAGAATGTAGCCTACCAACCAGAATAAACTGGATTTATTAAATGTGAAATGTGAAACAAAGTATCTTACATAAAAAGCAATAATAAAATGCAATACATAAAATACAACCCTCAAATGCATATACCATACTCAAAGACTGTCAATAAAGGAGAACTGATTATTGAATTCAATGAACAAAACTATTTACAGAAAGATGCTAAATTGGTGCTAATGTCTGTGTGTGCATTTGTGTGTGTGTATGTGTGTGTTCACTCTGTGATGAACTATCACCCTATCCAGGGATTGCTTTCCTGCCTTGTACCCTACACTAATTGGGATAGGTTCCAGCTTCTTGATGACCCTGGTCAGGATGAAGCAGGTTTGAAAATGGTTGGATGAATGGATGAGTTTGATACCTGAGGGTAAATAAAGCAGGTTTGACAAAAGGTTTTAAATGCTGTGAATAAAAAGATAAATGCAACAGTACCATCTACATGTTTAATTAAATGAAGACAAAGCTATCTGAATGGAAAGAAAGGAAGTAAAACAATAATAATAAAATCATATTTATATAGTTCAAATTATGCAAGCAATAAACCAGTACAGTAAATTACACAACATACACTACCAATGAATGAGAGCAAAGTGATATAGTATTTGCAGATTTTTTTAAAAAAACTGTCAGAGTTTAAACACTTACTGAACTCCATTCTATAATTTAAGGATTTCTCGAAATGGATATAACCGCAAGATTGCCAAATGGTTACAAAATTTGGTTGCATATGATTTAGCATGTGAATGGTACAGCACTGGGTAAGCGCCTGGGAGTGCCTGGGATTGTGCTCACAAGTACCTGCTACTTTTGATTCAAATGCTAGCTAATGTACTATTTATCATTTGAAACATTACACCCATCTGTCATATATTAAACACAGCACTGTGCTTTGATTACTGTTTAACGTGGAGAATCTGTAACTCTGGAAGCCAACAGTACAGCCCAAATATCCAATTATACTTGTTTTTTTCGAATACCGGTAACATGTTACGACCGGTGCTTTAAACGAATCCAGGTGATTGTTCATTTTGCATGAGCCCGGCCCAGTGGATACATTCTTTTAAATGCATTTGGATCGTTTGTTTGGATATATTCAGCTAATAACTTTTTTTGGCATCATCTTAATAATAGCTGTGCTGCTTCTAGCTGTTAGTTGGATACCATAGTTGCTGTCATCGCCCACTCTGTAAGACATAAACAATCTATAAGTTGTCTACAACACTCTGTAAATGCATCCAATTGTAAACAGCTTCTCTTTGCGAAAGCAACATTTCTTTCATGCATATTGGACTAAAAACTCAGAAGGGTTTCTTTTCTTCGCAGCTATCACATCTCATCTGACATCGCTAAACTATCATATACATTCTTCAGGCACACACATTACACTCGCTGTAAGTATTGCGGCTTTCTGTCAAAAAAAGTAAAGTGTCCTCATTTAAAAATGCAGGTGATTAGTTCACTCATGTCACAGAAAATTGGTTGTGTACATTCTAAAGGACATATACAAGATAAAGTGGCATACATAATAGCATAAAATGACCTCCTTTAAACGCATACAAGAGTTATTAAGACAAAAACAGAGAGTAGCGATGCTTGCGGTATACTAAAAAATAAAAAAAGTGTTTCATGTTAATTGTCTTACCTGGACAATTCCCATGAAACAAAACTGAAGAATACTTTTATCTAGAAAGCATCCATCAAACATGCCGTTGTCCTTCAGATCAGTGAACAAAGAGATGAAGAATTCCATTGACTCCCTCCTTAGAAGTCCCCACCAACTTTCTATTCGTTGATTGGCAGTGCTGGCTCCGTCCAAGTAGCTGTCTATGGCACTCCGTACATTTGTATTACAGCGGAGAAACCTTTGAAAATCTCTGATGTAAACATTTTCAGTACCCAGATCTCCTCTGGCTATTTTAGGAAACCTCCTAGTCTTTCTATAGCTTCCACAAAGTAGCCTCGCACCATTTTTGGATTACTGCTTGTAGTAAATGCATTTAACTAAATAATGTTTCTGGAAAACCCATCAATGCAACCATTTATACAAATACCAAATGGCTTAAGTTTGTCATAAGAATCAAAATGCCATATATAGTTTGGTCCTCTTGCAAAATAGTTACGCTGATGGAGTCTTCTGGCTTTTCTAAGACAAACTCCTCTTGGATCTAGCGCCTTCAATATCAGACGAAAATCTTCCTTCTTCACATGCAAACCATTTCTTTGACATTTTGCGTGCATCCATCGGTAGCCATGAAGCTGACCTGAACTTTGCAATTGTTGCTGTATAAATGTAATAATTTCCTCAATGTTGCTGTAGACCTTACGACGAAATAGACCTTTAGACTTCAATATACGTTTTAAATGCCTTTCAGTGATAATGTATGCATGACGAACTGCAAGAACAAACACTATGTCTTTGTGTTTAAGACCAAGCTGAAAGTATACTTCTATAAAGTCTCCAATTTCCATTTTTCCTAAGTGCAACTATAAAACACAACTAATATGCATCACAAATTATGTATAGGTATGGAGCCCCTTTTCAGTTACTGTGCAGTTAAAACTATCTGGTGCTCACTTGAAACTATCTGGTGCTCACTTGAAAGTATTTGGTGCACACCAGAAAAATCCCCAGAAAAAAAATTACACCATGTCCCCTCAGGGGCTCCGTACAACACAACCGCCTATGATGAATAAAAAATTTGGACGGCGTTTTCCCTCGCCCGGACGCGGGTCACCGGGGCCCCACTCTGGAGCCAGGCCTGGAGGTGGGGCTCGATGGCGAGCGCCTGGTGGCCGGGCCTGCACCCATGGGGCTCGGCCGGGCACAACCCGAAGAGACAACGTGGGTCCCCCTTCCCATGGGCTCACCACCTATGGGAGGGGCCAAGGAGGTCGGGTGCAGTGTGAGTTGGGTGGTGGCCGAAGGCGGGGACCTTGGTGGTCCGATCCTTGGCTACAGAAGCTGGCTTTTGGGACGTGGAATGTCACCTCTCTGAAGGGGAAGGAGCCTGAGCTTGTGCGTGAGGTTGAGAGGTTCCGGCTAGATATAGTCGGGCTCACCTCGACGCACAGCTTGGACTCTGGAACCAATCTCCTTGAGAGGGGCTGGACTCTCTACCACCCTGGAGTTGCCCCCGTTGAGAGGCGATGAGCAGGTGTGGGCATACTTATTGCCCCCCAACTTGGAGCCTGTACATTGGGGTTTACCCCGGTGGATGAGAGGGTAGCCTCCCTCCGCCTTCGGGTGGGGAGACGGATCATAACTGTTGTTTGTGCGTATGCACCGAACAGAAGTTAGGAGTACCACACCCTTTTTGGAGTCCCTGGAGGGGGTGCTAGAGGGCATACCTTCTGGGGACTCCCTCGTACTGCTGGGAAACTTCAATGCTCACGTGGGTAATGACAGTGAGACCTGGAAGGGCGTGATTGGGAGGAATGGCTCCCCCGATCTTAACCTGAGTGGTGTTTTGTTATTGGACTTCTGTGGTTGTCACGGATTATCCATAACAAACAACCATGTTCAAGCATAGGGGTGTTCATATGTGCACTTGGCACCAGGACACCCTAGGCCTCAGTTCGATGATCGACTTTGTGGTCGTGTCGTCGGATTTGCGGCCACATGTCTTGGACACTCGGGTGAAGAGAGGGGCGGAGCTGTCAACTGATCACCACCTGGTGGTGAGTTGGCTTCGAGGGTGGGGGAGGATGCCGGTCAGACCTGGTAGGCCCAAACGTGTTGTGAGGGTCTGCTGGGAACATCTGGCAGAGCCCTCTGTCAGAAGATGCTTCAACTCCCACCTCCGGCAGAACTTCGACCATGTCCCGAGGGAGGTGGGGAACATTGAGTCCGAATGGGCCATGTTCCGTGCCTCTTTTGTTGAGGCGGCTGACCGGAGCTGTGGCCGTAAGGTGGTCGGTGCCTGTCATGGCGGCAATCCCCAAACCCGTTGGTGGACACCGGCTGTGAGGGATGCTGTCAAGCTGAAGAAGGAGTCCTTCTGGTCCCTTTTGTCCTGAGGGACTCTGGAGGCAGCTGATAGGTACCGGCAGGCCAAGCGGAATGCGGCTTCGGTGGTTGCTGAGGCAAAAACTCGGGCGTGGGAGGAGTTTGGGGAGGCCATGGAGAACGACTTTCGGACGGCTTCGAGGAGATTCTGGTCCACCATCCGGCGTCTCAGGAAGGGGAAGCAGTGCAGTGTCAACACTGTATATGGTGGGGATGGTGCGCTGCTGACCTCGACTCGGGACGTTGTGGGTCGGTGGGGGGAGTACTTTGAAGACCTCCTCAATCCCATTAACATGCCTTCCAATGAGGAAGCAGAGCCTGGGGACTCAGAGGTGGGCTCCCCCATCTCTGGACTGAGGTCACCGAGGTGGTCAAAAAACTCCTTGGTGGCAGGGCCCCGGGGGTGGATGAGATACGCCCGGAGTTCCTCAAGGCTCTGGATGTTGTAGGACTGTCTTGGTTGACACGCCTCTGCAACATCGCATGGACATCAGGGACAGTGCCTCTGGATTGGCAGACCGGGGTGGTGGTCCCCCTCTTTAAGAAGGGGGATCGGAGGGTGTGTTCTAACTACAGAGGGATCACACTCCTCAGCCTCCCTGGAAAAGTCTATTCAGGGGTCCTGGAGAGGAGGGTCCATCGGATAGTCGAGCCTCGGATTCAGGAGGAACAGTGTGGTTTTCGTCCTGGTCGCGGAACAGTGGACCAGCTCTATACCCTTAGCAGGGTCCTGGAGGGTGCATGGGAGTTTGCCCAACCAGTCTACATGTGTTTTGTGGACTTGGAAAAGGCATTCGACCGTGTCCCTCGGGGAATCCTGTGGGGGGTACTCCGAGAGTATGGGGTACCGGCCCCCTTGATAAGGGCTGTTCGGTCCCTGTACAATCGTTGCCAGAGCCTGGTCCGCATTGCCGGCAGTAAGTCGAACCCGTTTCCAGTGAGAGTTGGACTCCGCCAGGGCTGCCCTATGTCACCGATTCTGTTCATAACTTTTATGGACAGAATTTCTAGGCGCAGCCAGGGCGTTGTGGGGGTCCGGTTTGGTGGGCTCAGGATTGGGTCACTCCTTTTTGCAGATGATGTTGTCCTGTTTGCTTCATCAGGCCGTGATCTTCAGCTCTCTCTGGATCGGTTCGCAGCCGAGTGTGAAGCGGCTGGGATGAGAATCAGCACCTCCAAATCCGAGACCATGGTCCTCAGCCGGAAAAGGGTGGAGTGCCCTCTCAGGGTTGGTAGCGAGATCCTGCCCCAAGTGGAGGAGTTCAAGTATCTCGGGGTCTTGTTCATGAGTGAGGGAAGAATGGAGCGTGAGATCGACAGACGGATCGGTGCGGCATCCGCAGTAATGCGGGCGTTGCATCGGTCTGTCGTGGTGAAAAAGGAGCTGAGCCGCAAGGCGAAGCTCTCAATTTACCAGTCGATCTATGTTCCTACCCTCACCTATGGTCATGAGCTATGGGTAGTGACCGAAAGAACGAGATCGCGAATACAAGCGGCTGAAATGAGTTTCCTCCGCAGTGTGTCTGGGCTTTCCCTTAAAGATAGGGTGAGAAGCTCAGTCATCCGGGAGGGGCTCAGAGTAGAGCCGCTGCTCCTCCGCATCGAGAGGAGTCAGATGAGGTGGCTCGGGCATCTGATCAGGATGCCTCCTGGACGCCTCCCTGGTGAGGTGTTCCGGGCACGTCTAACCGGGAGGAGGCCCCGGGGAAGACCCAGGACACGCTGGAGGGACTATGTCTCCCGGCTGGCCTGGGAACGCCTTGGGATTCTCCCGGAAGAGCTAGAAGAAGTGGCCGGGGAGAGGGAAGTCTGGGCATCTCTGCTCAAGCTGCTGCCCCCGCGACCCGACCTCGGATAAGCGGGAGACAATGGATGGATGGATGGAGAATCCTGTTTATTTAGAAAGCGCCTTAATTTCCTAACATTTTTAAGATGGAAGAAACATGATTTAGACAACTTTATAATATGCGCTTTAAATGACATGCTAGAGTCAAAGATAACTCCTAGATTGCGGGCTGATTCAGTAAAATTAATGGGGATTCCAACCGAGTTAAATGATGACAAAATATTGTTGTGATCGTGTCATTCCCTCCAACAATTTAACATCTCTGTTTTATCAGTGTTTAAAGACAAGTAGTTCTTATTCATCCACTGCTTTAATTCACTAACACAACTAATTAAAGACAACATTGGAGAAACTTCATTTGATTTAAATGAAAGGTATAACTGGGTGTCATCTGCATACGAGTGAAAAAAGTGGTTGTTGTGTCGCCAGGGTAATGACCAGGTTTTCAGGATGTTCACAAGGTATACATGTTCCCTTAGATGTTGATTTGAATGAAAGACTAAATAATCTAAAACCTCCTTGTGATCCCTTATTTCATATGGGCCCTGCCAGGGGGCCAGGAGCTTAGAGTGGGATGTTGGGATTACACCATCACAATAGGTCTGGGGGAGAATTCACAGAGCTGAACTGGTCGTAGAGCCGAACAGGCACACGCGAAGCACTCTCAAGAAGCTCGCAATCACATAAACCGGAGATGTGCTCTAGTATCTTTTCAGAGGGAGGGGCCACCTCATCCTCCTCCTTCCAGTCCTCATTAATCAGGTTAAGTAATCACCAAAGTTGCCGACCATACAGAAGCTCAAGGGGGAAAAACCAAGTACAGGCCTGTGGGACCTTTTGGGACAAGGATGTATTTGTGACCCTGTGCTACTGGTTTGAGCAGGCTGACACTATCTATGCCGATCTGTTCGATCAGGATGTTAATTTGGAGTTGCCAGGGCAGGAGAGGGGTGTAGTCCCAGTGCAGTACTTGAGTGAATTTGTAATCTAGGCAGGACCTGCAAAAGCAGTGCACCTCCTTATGAAACCAGGTGAATAAAAGTGAGCCATGATCCATTCCAGGGTTTTTTCAGTGCTGAGGTGCCTCCCCAGGAGGTGGGGGTGAGCCAGCTCACATATTGCATGCCTATTTGGACATGGGACAAGGAGTTGTCTTCTCTTCTTGCCTTGATGCTGAGTCATCTGATACAACAGATCATTATTTAACACAAAGTGAGACTAGGATGGTGTAGACTCACTGGTAGATTGACCATTTGCTGTGGCTATTGCATTCCTCACATGCTTCAGGGAATCAGTGTTTCACTGTTCCCTTTAAAAGGACTGAAGCTGAAGCGCAGTGATTGAGTTAGAGGTGGCCTCAGTAGATGACTTAGGATCGCCAGGTAGGTGTGTCATCACCAGGTTGGTGGTGTCGTCATCACTTAGCGCCAGATCCCCTGGGTCTTACTTACTGCGTGGTCATCCCTTTACCTGTTCTCTTGGATGGGTGGATTTCTTCTATGGGCGGGGACTTCCCTCCCATGGATAGGCTTGTCTTTCATGAAAGGTATGGCATCTCCTTGTTGAGTTTTCTGCAGGGCCAATCTCTTCCAAGCACCACGGTATATGGCGGCTTGGGCAACACCACCACCCACAGCCTCCGCAGGCAGCCTTGGACTAGCGTTCAACAAACCATGGTGGGGTATGTCTGAGACCTGCCAAGAATATAGGTTAGATGGGCTGAATGGCTTTTCTACTAGCATTAATGCTTAGCTGAAAGAGAGTTATATGGTGCTATATCCAATTATTATTTACTGTATATGCTTTGGCATAGCGCAGGAACAACAGAAGACCTCAATATAAACGGGAAGGCTAACCGGGTCATACTATTTAATGAAAATGCAAAAATAAGGATGATGCCCATCATGGCATCATTCTGCCCTGCCTTTGGACTAAAACAAAAATGTAAGAGTAAGTTTAAGTGTTGTTCAGTCAATCATACTGAGGTCCAACTAGTGGCATGTTTCTCTTGTGAATGATTCCTCCTTCTGGGAGTCTGGTGGGTTTGACCTCACGGGAGTAGAAGGGTTGGAGCATGGTGCCCTTTCTGGGCAGATTTCTGGTGTTCCGGGTAGAGGAGAACAGGGTTAGTGACAGAGCTCTCTTGTGGTACAGCAGTTCATTACATACCTTTACAAAGCCTTTGAGGAGATCCATAGATGTGCATGTGTGACAGTGCCGTGACTTCTTTCCTCCATAAAGTCATTCACTGTTACTTTTAACTATTTATTATTAGTTTTTTTTAACTATGGTGGCAGTTATTTACTTAGAGTTTCTGTTTTTTGCTGCCCCGCCTCACCAATTCTAGTTGAAAACAATTAACAAGAACAAGTACAAGTAACTTCCAAGAGCCCCCCACCAAACACTCAGCTGCTTTTGTTCCTGTGTGGATAAAAAAAGCAAAAACATCCCTTCTAAAAGGGGAAAAAAAAGCATTCAAAATTTCCACCAAAAAAAAAAAAAAAAGTTTTTAGGAGCAAAATGTATCTTTTAATTAACTCTCACACCTCAGAACACAAACCTCTCAGCACTTCCTCTTCCATTTGCAAATATGACATCAGCAAGTCCCGTAAGTGACAAACACACACAAAAAAAGAAACACTTTTCTTTAAGCCAAGATATCACATTTGCTGCTTTTAATAAATGATTAGTACTCATGGTTACAAAAGAGACTACACATATAAATTTCTTTATATCAGATGGTTAAATTTCAACCATTCTGCAGCATGCCATACAGAGAAAAAAAGTCTTAGGAACAGAAATGCCCACGCATGGAGTGTGCTACAGGTAATAATTGAGTAGCTGTCCTCTTAGCTATATGACTGTGATGGTGACAATGTTTTCAAGACTAAACAGGCCAGACCTGAAAGCACCAGTGGAAAAACATCAAAACTGCACCCAGAAAACAAGAATCTATTTTAGGTCAAATTATGGAAAGGGCAGAAATTAAGCTGATTGTTTCATTTTTACTACAAAAGTATAGAGTGAAAAAGATCATCAAAGTCATTCATCATCAAAGTTCCTTTTAAAATATGGCTAGTATTAACACAATATTGATGATTCTAAATGCAATTGAAAAAAAGTCGTCTAAAGAGTGATTTACTGCACAAACAAATATATACACAGATTATAACACACCTTAAAAAATCAAAAAATATTCTTAAATTCATAACAATCTTAGTTTTAATATTGGTTCTTCCTTGTTTCATCATGGCCTTTTAAGAATACCAGTTTGTTTTCAAAAACTTCTAGTGCCTATTCCTCTTTATTTTCTACAGGAACAATTTCCATTAGAAGCTGGAGATGCAGTGTTAGTGGTTCTGTAAAAGAACAAATCCACACATCACAAAGAGCACAACACATGAAAAAGAACAGTAACCAACGGGCAATTTAAAAATGAAGAGTCTCTTTTAATTCTAAATTACTTTATCATTATCAGCAGTTTTTTCCACTTTTGTATATTATATGTACATCCTCACCTAAAGGGAAAACAGTCCACAAGATTTGTGATAAGCAATGATGTTTCCATAAAACACAATGACAATAAGAATCTTTGCAGTGCAATACTCTATGTAGTTTTATAGATCCAGGGAAAATACTTTTATGTAACCCAACTTACACAAGCACCACATACAAACGCAAACAACATAGCTACCTTTTTAAAGGCATGAAGATGGAGTGTTGTGGCCTCTTATTTTCCAAAATGAGCCCTGTGAATTTAAATGTGCTTGAGGTGTACATTCATGCACAATCATAAACTTTTCTAAACCCATAAAGTACATTTAGACAGGCTTGGCAATTTCCCATGACCCTCAAATATCTTTGCAAAGGTAAAGAGTGGTCTACTGTTCAACTGCTAGGACAGTATTACACATTTGGCATTCTGTATCCGAGTTTCAACTACTAAACAGACTCTCTGTTGTGACAGGTCAGCATAAGCTTTCTAAGCCACAGAGATAGAGGAGAGCGGCCCATTTTGATCAAGAAGTCTGGTTTCAGAGTGAATGCTCTGTTTATATAGGCGAGTACAACTACACTCAGCATGTCTTTTCTGCCTTTTGCTCATTTCCTGATAGAGAAGTTATGTTCCCAGTGGCAAGAGCCAAATTGGTACCACACAGGTAAAAGAATTGTTGCCAGCAGTACTAGGGGGAAATCTTATTTATTATATTTCCTGTTGATTGTGTTTTGTACTTGATAATCAAGTTTGATCAACAGAGCATGAGAATCTCAGTAAACCATCCAATCTCTATGAATATTAATTGGTGTGTACCAACGGCAGGGTCTTAATCAATGTAAGTATGTAACAGTATTTATAAATTTCTTTTCATTGGAAATAATTGTGTCCATTGTTTGATTGTGGAAAAAGATGGATGGACTAGGACTCCAAAGTCATTTAAGATGTACTTTTATCTACAAATTATTTAATTCTAAATTTTATTTATACTTTCTCAAATAAAATTAGATTTTAATCTACTGTACATTTTAAGTTTTGTTTAGATAGATCTTTTTGAGTTTCAGTCACTATAGATTTGTTAATCCATATAATACCAACTTGTTATTTACATTTCTGCCTAAGTTGTGTCTATAAACAGCAGCAGGCCCATCAGTAACATTATTAAGACCGTGATTTTGGCATTACAGAGCTGAGAAAAGCATCCTTGCAACAAAAACTAGCAGCCCCATGCTTGAAACATACAGTCTATCCGTCCCTTTGCAAATAGTTGTGGTTTTTGCAAGACATAATAAAAAAACAAACCCAGTACAACAATGGTACCAATAAGGTGCTTAATTTTAAGAAAATGTATTCTTTGCTATTTTGTTATTAATATCCACATTATTTATTTTGATGATCAAACTTGCATGCAGTAATTTAATTTAACTTGCAGTGTCATCATTGTAGTTTTTTTTGTATACACTATTTACTTTCTATCATTTCTTGTCAGAGAAGTTACTGTATGTTGCATATCCAATACCCAGTTTCCATTGCCAAGGTCTAATATGTTTGGGTCTATCTTACATCATTCAACTACATTTACAATTGACTCCTACCCTTTGCTTTGTTGGCGGCAATCCCACTTTTGAGGCTGTAAACGGCTTTTTCAGACCAAGGCAGAACAGGCTGTGTGGACAGGCCTGTCAGAAGCACTTGTCTCCACAAAATATAGCTTTAAAGATTTTCTACTATGTGTTTTATGCAACCTTATATTAGATGTATCTCATTTTTAGAACTGGTGAGGCCCAGATGGCTTCTAACCATTTCCTGATATACAAAATTACTTCACTCAACTTACTTTTTCTCATTCCCTGTAGCTCATCAGTCTTTTGCACCTAAACTTTGCAAAATAACATCAAAGACATATGAAAGTCCCCATAATACTGCAATCTAATATACTAAATAAGTTTCCAAGTGATGTATTTATAACTGTCTATGTAAAGTGAAACTTCAAATGCCTATTGTCTGATTTACATCTATTCACTTGTGTTCTTGTTAAAAAACTTTAAAATAATAGCGAACATCCACCCTGCTAACTCCTTTTATAACTTTAAACATTTTTGCGATGTTACAGCTTAATCTTGGTTTACATTTTGTGAGCCACTAGGGGGCGTACCGCCACCCTAACCCCCGACACAGACAGGCAGGACACAGGTTCAATTCAACACCCGTGTTTATTTACAATCGAAAGTGCACAAACCACCAACACCACACCAATATACAGTCCATTCCCTTCCTTGCCGCCAGTCCATGCGCCTCCACTCTTCCTCAGGCTTTGTCTACTCTTTCCTCCTGACTCTGGCCCCTCAATGGAGTGAGGTGGCTCCTCTTATTTAGGTCCCTGGAGTGTTCCAGGTGGCTCATCAGTATTACCTGGAATCACTCCCAGGTGTGTTCGAGGTCCTTTACAGGGCTCTGCAGCTTCCCCTGGTGGCCCCCACGGAACCCAACAAGGCTTCACCAAACTCCAGTTCCCAACATGCCCTGCAGGAATTCGTGGGGCCACAGCCACCCAGGAGGGCTGCTCTCTAGTGTCCCAGGGGAGGCATTGCCTCATCAATGCCCTCTCCCCTCTGCTGGCGTCCCGGCCAGGTAGTGGCCGTGGCTGCCCATCACAATTCTATCTATTAATTAGGATTTTCATTTCAAGAAAAAACTCCATTTAAAGTGCAGTACAATGTACATTGAGTACATTCCAGAGCTCAATTTTGTACTTACTTATTATCCTTTGAGCCCAGCTGAAACTGTAGTAAACAAAGGGCACATATAAGATGAGTCCACTCATAATGAATATCATGCAGTAAAGATACTCCCATGACGGTTCATCAATAATGGGGGCAAAAACCAAGTAGATTGACATCAAAAGAACCACAATAGGAATTATTATAGGTACCTGAAAAGAAAAATAAATCATTCCATTTATACAGACTGAAGTACCTCAATGTTCAAATTTATAAAGGCATGTGGACTGCTATTGGTAGAAGTAGGTTTCCGTTGAATTAGGTCAGGTCAGGTCAGGTCAGGTCAAGTTGGGGAGCATGTACTGCTACAGCTCGTTGCTACATCCACAACAAGACAGACAGCTCAGGATCCTAGTTTGCAACCCGCCAGGCAGACATGCGGTCCAGACATGTGGGCATTCTTTCGGCCTGGTCCAGCTACTCAGGTACTCAACAATGAGGATCCCGTGAGCCGGATCACCCTCGGGAAATCTAGCCACATGGCCGTAGTGCCGTAACCGACTCTCTCTCACAATGCAGGTAATGTGCCTCATTCTGGACTCTGTGAGCAACCGCTCATTCAACACAAAGTCAAAATTTGCAGTACTCAAGGATTCTCCGAAGTGACACAGTACCAAAGGAGTACAGTTTTCATCTCAGGTCATTGGATATCGTCCATGTAACCATATAGAAAAGCAGGAAGCACCAGGACTCTAAAGACCTGGGTTTTCATCCTTTTGCATAGATATCGAGAGCGCCACACACCTGTTTCCAGCAACATCATGACCCCCCATGCTCTCCCAATCCTTCTACTGACTTCATATGAAGAGTCATCAGAGACATGCACCTCTCGACAAGGCTGACTCTCTCTGCATACAAAAGTTTAATTTGAAAAGATTCCTAATTTGTTTACTCTTACAAATAGTATTTAGCATAAAGTATGCAAATAAAACCTAAGCAAAAAATGTTACTTAATGTGTTCACATTTTACCTGTACTGGTCTCTTCATGTCTTTTCTAGTAAATCTCATAACAATTAAAGACAGCACTGTGGCACCATAAGACAGCCATACAGCAAAACTGAAATAGTTGATAAGTGTTTCAATATCTGCAGGCATCATGTAAATAATGCTGATAACTCCCTGATTAAAAAAAAAGGAAAATGACTTCAGGAAACACAGTACAATTCAAAATCACTTTTAACAACTCTTTGAAACTTTTTAGATTTCTGTATGAATGGTCTTACCTTTATCTTTATATATATTTGTAGTGAAGTGTAAAATGAATGAACTCTGGCATATAAATTGATAGCTATTTTGTATGTTTTTATTTGCAATGTCAAAGAGTCAGGAAACTGGGCAAACCAATTTTCTATTCTCAGAGTTTCATTGATGAGGAAATCACCATCTTGGCCAGTTTTATAGTAAAATAGTCCTCCTTGCTTGTTTGCTACTGTAAAATAGGTGAATTGGGAAGGGGTTGTACATTAGCAGTTTAACTGGTCAATGGCATAGGAAGGGATAAGCAAGCTTATTCTATAGGTCATTGGAATCGAACTGTGGCTTTAACAGGATTAGATGAACCACGTGGGTTATCTGCACCCTTTGGTCCTGAAGTATAAAAAAAATAATAATAATAATTCATTACATTTATATAGCACTTTTCTCAGTACTCAAAGCGCTATTCACACAGGGAGGAACCCGGGAAGCGAACCCACAATCTTCCACAGTCTCCTTACTGCAAAGCAGCAGCACTACCACTGCGCCACCTGTGAGGAAATAAGTCGGACCAGTGTAAGACTAGGCTCCCCCTCCCCCTCCCCCTCAGTCTCTGTCTGTCTCATGCCATTTAACACAGAAGAGAAGACAACTCTGTCTTAGTAGTCATATTGAGACAGGTGCAGATGATAAGCTTACTGAAAAGAATCAAATGCAACTATAAGTTATTGGGCCACCTGAAACTACACATCAACACATCAGGTTGTATGGTTTTGGTTTGCAGTGCCACATTGTATTTGGTTGTAGGACATTAGTTATAATAAAATGTATTACTTATAATACATACTTCACAAAGTGTTGTTCTTTCTGCTGCTTATTCCTTTGCTCTAATTAATTGCCTGTGATTAAAGATATATAAAGGAAGGGGGAGAAAATACTGAAGTACAGTGCATAGTGGTAAGTGTATGAGATTTGAAGCATTTTGGTAAAGTCTACATTATAAAAAGCACAAAGGGGAAAACAGACACACCTAGAACTCCAAACAAAAAAGAAAGCAAAAAATAAAATAAATAAAATAATATTGTAAAACAAAGAGACAAATAGCACACACACAAAAAAATTATACAATTGCATGTTTGCTAAAGATAATGTTTACATCAATGCTTTCAAGTGTTTTCCATGGCAAACATTATTTTTTGATACATAGGTTTCAGAAAGTATTTAGACTCCTTCACTTTTTTCACATTTTGCTATGCTGCAGTCCCATTTAATTTTCTTTTTATCGAATTTATTAAAAGCAAGTAACATTCCACACAAACAAGTCAAAATTAATAAACTAAATTCAATTCAAACCCCACCCAAGAGAAAGAGAGGAAGGCCAATAGCCAGAGTAAAACTTTAAGAGTAAAAAAAGAGGGAAAAGAATCCTTTTCCTCAATATAAAAGATTATACTAAAATGTTATTTATTAGATCCTGCCAGGTTTTAAAAAAAGTTTTGAACAGATCCTCTAACTGAGAATTTGACTTTTTCCAATTTCAAATAGCATATAACATCAGTGGGTAAGTAAGTTACCCACTGACTTAAAAGAGGTGGGCTAGGATTCTTCTAGTTGAGCAAGATATGTCTATGTGCTAATACTGAAGTAAAGGGAATTATAGTTTGTTTGTCCTTCTTCACTTTAAGCCCTAACTCCATCCTTTTATAAAATTATTTATTTATTTTTTAAAAAAAAATATTATTTATAAAATTATTATTTTAATGCCCCCTGAGCTCTGTCTCTGCCCCATTCCAAATCTCGCAGTAGTGCAATGCGCAAGACCATATTGTAAGGCTTGGGAAATGGGATGCTTTCAAAGAAAATTAAAAGAATTAAGGAAATGACGACTTATGGTGGGTGGCATGGTGGCGCAGTGGGTAGTTCGCTGCTGGTTTGCTTCCCGGATCCTCCCTGCATGCAGTTTGCATGTTCTCCCCGTGTCTGCGTGGGTTTCCTCCGGGTACTCTGGTTTCCTCCCACAGTCCAAAGACATGCAGGTTGGGTGCATTGGTGATTCTAAATTGTCCCTAATGTGTGCTTGGTGTGTGTGTGTGTGTGTGTGTGTGTGTGCCCTGCGGTGGGCTGGCGCCCTGCCCGGGGTTTGTTTCCTGCCTTGCGCCCTTTGTTGGCTGGGATTGGCTCCAGCAGACCCCCGTGACCCTGTGTTAGGATGTAGCGAGTTGTATAATGACTGACTGACTGACTGACATACAGCATGTACATGTAGCATACAGAGTATTTAAGCTACATTCAAATAATACTTATTTTATTGATTATTTAAACCTTAGGGTTGACTAATTTGGCAGCCTTTCAACAGATTTGTTTGTTTTGTATTAAAAGTCCAAACTGAAATTTAAGACAAATTAGAACAATATCTTCAAGAAATGCAAACTCAAACTGCATTATGACCCCCATTTTGGAAAGATTTAGTCTAAACATTTGACTTATTGAATCAGCTTACTTATCCACCTATTTATGTATTTACTAGGGAGGTTACTCCCTGCTCGCTTTGCTCACCAACCCCCCTTGCCTGCGCTACGCGCCAGCTACTTTGCATCTCTGCTGCTCGTATTGTGAACGCACCCCAAGGAGACCTGGTCGCTCCTCCGAAACCCCCTCTTAAACGGTGATACTGTATTTCTTTCCCATTGTTTATTTTTTTTTTTTACCTCCTCTTTGCTCGATCAGCTGCTGGCTTGCTGCAGCTGCCCTGCCGCGTGATCTGCATCTCACACAACGCTTTGAACATTTAAAAGCCTGTATAGCTGCTGCATTTGTCATCTACTCTTTGTCTTTTATTTTCGACCCTGGGCGTGCTTAAATCTGTGAGTGCGTGCGGGTCGGGCCAAGGCTGGGTGCATCCCTGGAATCTCCACCATAAAAATAAATCACCATCTTCTCAATGGTGTGAATCTTAGTGGCACCAGACCACTACAGTGTTATTCATTTCTCCTTGCTGCTGATTGGCTGTGATGCATCTCCAGCTGAGTGTTCTTGTATTTTCCGTTTTGTTCCTCTGAACCCTTAAACTGCCACAACCGGCAATAGTCTTTTCCCAGTGCCACTTGCGAGCACGCAGGAGCTGATCAGTCAGTGCTGTACATTCGTTGACCAGCCAGCTCATGATCACTGCCAGCCCTTTGTGAGCAGGGGGGCTGAACGCACCCCTAGAAGACACAGACACTCCTCAAAAAACCCTCTTAAAAACGCTGATAGACTACCTTTACATTGCTCCCTTACTTGCTGGGCTTACTTGCGGCTGCTTTGTTGCTACGCTTACTTAAAAGCCCGAAAAGCACGTGTCCTTTTTGGCTGATTGCTTTGTTTCTCTCTCCTCCCCCAGACATCCTCTCTTCCTGTTGGGCGTCCTGCTCCCGTTGTGCTCGCCTATGATGTTTGCCTATTCTTTTAAACGAGAACTAACTGCATACTGAGCTCGTTTTACTTCTGAAAAAGACATGTTTGTTTGAATAAAGTTCCTGTCTCTACAATCTCCTGTTTTTCTGTGCAATTCTGGGACCCAAGCGTGACACCCTGCAGCACTGCAGCCTCACTGTCCCTGTGATTGAGCCGCTGCACTAGACTAGCCTGCAAGCGTCAGCACTTACCTCTGTGTGCTTGAGTGCAGTCAGTTCAAGCACAGTTGGCTCGGTGATTTCATCCATGGCGTCAGTTACACCTTGTACATATTGTTCCAATACTTTTTAAAATAGTTTTTACAGTTCATTGGCAGTGTGTAAAACAATCAGTGTTGCAGTAATTGTGATGCTCTTTGCATGAAAAAAATGTGTTCCATTAAAATTTCACTTTTTCTTTGTAAATTGTGATGTTTACTTAAAGTGCAGCAAAAAAGTATTTGGAGTCCAGGGATGCATTAACCCCCAAGTATGTGGCAGTTTAAGGGTTAAAGCCCGAAGATGCCATTGAAACGCCCTGCACCTTCTAAGGCTTCTGGCAATGAAAACGCACTTGCATGAATTACAGTACGTATAGCGGTAACATCAGTATTTTACATTCTAGCACTGCGAGTGACATATCAGTACAGTACTGTGCAGTATATGGGTTCACCTTTACATTCTTTTTTTAGGTAATGTATTAAGCTGAGTTTGAAATGAAATTAAAATGTTTTGGGGGCATATTTAGGGTTTAACCTATAAAAATAAAAAATTTGTGGTTTTTCACAATTTGTGGGTGCTCTAGGAACGTAACCTCCATGAAATTTGGGGGTGTACTATATATATATATATATATATATATATATATATATAGAGAGAGAGAGAGAGAGAGAGAGAGAGAGAGAGTAGATTTTAAAGAGCTTCCGTAAAAAGAAAAAAAAATAGTATATCCATCCCTTTCTGTCTTTGTTTGTTTGTTTGTTTCTGTCTTTCTTTCTTTGTTTCTTTCTTTCTATTTGTATAAAGTATAAAAGACTACACTTTAGTGTAATGTTGAAAAATATCTTAAATAAGAATGCAGAAACTATAGTGTAAAATTAAAGGTCAGCAATGTTGCCAGTTTACCATATATTCAACATAATAATCAATAAGAGAAAGCTGTCTACAAATCACACTCTGGTTACTACTCCAGAGTATCAGATGAAAATGTTATGTAGATGAATAGCTAAAATAATCGAAGAGGAAATGCATGAGAACTGTATAAAACATGGGGTGACACAGTGGCGCATTGGGTAGCGCTGTTGCCTCGCAGTTAGGAGACCCGGTTCGCTTCCCAGGTCCTCCCTGTGTGGAGTTTGTAGGTTCTCCCCATGTCTGTGTGGGAGTCCAAAGACATGCAGGTTAGGTGCACTGGCGATTCTATATTGTCCCTAGTATGTGCTTGGTGTGGGTGTGTGGGCTGGCACCCTGCCCAGGGTTTGTTTCCTGCCTTCCACCCTGTGTTGGCTGGGATTGGCTCCAGCAGACCCCCGTGACCCTGTGTTCGGATTCAGCGGGTTGGAAAATGGATGGATGGATGGATGTATAAAACACTATCATCCTGTCCAGGGATTTTTCCTGCCTGGTACCCTTTTCTTAGACTCCATAGGCTCCATCCCACCCCCGCTGCCATGCTCAGAATTCAGCAGGGTTACAAAATGGTATGATATGGTTTTAGTAAAATTTGCATTACGCAGAAAAGAAGTCTATCAAGCAGAGCATGAATGACAACTGATATGGAGTTAAAGTAAATGGCATACAAACTGACCTTTTTATTACCTGTATTACAAGGTAGGAAGGGAATCGACCCTGCTAACTGCCATATCACCTGCAATATTGTTGCTGCAAAAAAGAACATGACTGCGACCATGCCAAAAACCACAAAAAATAGCACTGCTTATAAAATAAGCAGAAAAGTTGACAATAATGCTATAAAAACAATTTTAACAATAATAATGCTTCAAAACATACAACTGAAGAAACAGCGATATTGTAAGAGATCGCATAAACAAAATAAGACTTACATTGAATATAATGGCTGGAGATGGTGTAAGTCTTTTTACATTAATGTAGGACAGGATTTTGATCATATGACCTTCTCTTCCAGACACTAATATAAGCCTTTGAAAGTAAAAAGAAAACAAGAGTTAAGGTTATAATAATCATATCACAGTATGAGAAAGATATACTGTATGTTTAGACCCAAGGTCTTAAAGGATTATGTCATCAAAAATTATATATTTAATATTCTCCTTATCACATGTACTATGCCATTACATCTTTTTGAGTGCTGTATTCCTTAAACTGGCTATTGCAAATGTAGTATTCTCATGTTTGTATTTCTATTATTCATGACACAAGTAAAAAGTAGGCTGACAACTGAAAAAGATAAATGACTTAGCTGATCACGAAAATACAGTAATGAAGGGTAATTTAGGATATTGGATTAAGGAAAGAAACTGTGGTAGTAAATATTTTTTTGTCATTTACAGTGGAAGTTATTATACTGCACAGAAAGGACCAAAACTGAACAACATAATTATATAAATAGGTTTTAAAATGCCACACACAAGATAAGATTATCATGATAACTATAGGCACCTAGTTATTAGGGCTCATATATTAAACTTGAACAAAAGAATCTGAAAAGCCTTTTCAGAACAATTGAGTATTTAAGAAGTGCGTGTTTGCTCAGGATACAGTCATGTGAAAAAGTACACCCCGCAAAATGTTTTTTCCTTTTTCACATATGTGGACATAAACTAATCAAAACTGAATGGCAGAATTATATTAATAGGTTTTAAAATGCCAGACACAAGAGAAGATTATCATGATAACTGTAGGCATTATTATGTATTCATCTTGATTTGTAAATGTTAAGGGGTATCCTGTTACAGTGGAACCTCGGGTCACGAATGTCTCAGACCACTTACAAATGGGGTTATGACCAAAACGTTTGCCAAACTTTTGCATCTGTTCACGACCACACACTCGGGTGACGAACAAGCCAGTTTCCCTTCTGGTTCGTACGTGCCGATGATTTCCGCACATGTTCAGTCTCTCCCTGTGCATTCCCTGTGCAGCAAGTGACAAGAGAGAGAGAGAAGGCAGTTAAAGAATGCACCGGGCTTGTTCTTAAAGAGACTGATTCGAGCATTGTTTTAACCTCGTTGTATTTAATGAAGACTTTTTTCTATTAGATTTTAACTTCCACTTCACTTCTGTTTACAGCAATCGGTTCGTAGCGTGCATTGTTGCAATGTTACTTTTCTTGGTTTCTACTCTCATTTAAAAAAAAAGTGTTTACAGCAAGCGGTTCGTAAGGCTATAGCGTGAATTCTTGCAATGTTACTTTTCTCTGTTCATGTTTAGTTTACTATTACGCTGTGCATTCTATAGTATAATTAACTATTTTTGTGCTTAAAAATCTTTAAAAAAACATACATACAGTTTACATACAGTTTGTACGGTCTGGAATGGATTAATTGTATTTACATACAATCCTATGGGGGAAATTACTTCGGGTCACGACCAAATCAGGTTACGACCAGGGTTTTGGAATGAATTACGTTTGTGACCCAAGGTTCCACTGTATTTCTTATATGGTAAAGGGCACAGTTGTGTGTGCATGTGTAATATAAATAAGGGGGTGTGGAGTTTAGAGTAAACAGTGTGTATGGAATGAGCAATAGAGAGACCAGTGTGTGAGAAAGATATAAGCATTTGCAGTTGTTTCAGTTTCATTAAATAAAGTGTTCCTGTTTGTTCATCAACCTTTGGGATTGGTTGTATTTAGATGTATACAGTAATCCCTCGCTATATAGCGCTTCGGCTTTCTCGGCTTCACTCTATCGCGGATTTTATATATAAGCATATTTAAATATATATCGCAGATTTTTTGCTGGTTCGCGGATTTCTGCGGACAATGGGTCTTTTAATTTCTGGTACATGCTTCCTCAGTTGGTTTGCCCAGTTGATTTCATACAATTGACGCTATTGGCAGATGGCTGAGAAGCTACCCAACCAGAGCGCGTATTATGTATTAAATAAAACTCCTCAACTATATTGTGAGCACGGGGGCTGTTCGCACCCCTAGAGGATACGGCCGCTCCTCAAAAAACGCTGAAAGATTACCTTCACATTGCTCTCTTCCTTGCTGGGCTTACATATGGCTGCTTTATCAAGCGATATGCTTCCTGCACGGTGCTTCGCATACTTAAAAGATCAAACAGCACGTATTGATTTTTGATTGTTTACTTTTCTCTCTCTCTTGCTCTGACATTCTCTGCTCCTGACGGAGGGGGTGTGAGCAGGGGGGCTGTTCGCACCCCTAGACGATACGGACGCTTGTCTAAAAATGCTGAAAGATTACCTTCATGTTGCTCCCATCTGTGCAGCTGCTTTATCAAGCGACATGCTTCCCGCACGGTGCTTCGCATACTTACAAACTCGAAGAGCATGTATTGATTTTTGATTGTTTTTCTCTGTCTCTCTCCCTCTCTCTGTTCGCACATTGACCTAGAGGATACGGACGCTCCTCTAAAAAATGCTGAAAGACTACCTTTACATTGTACATCCCTGCAGCTGCTTTGTCCGGCGGTGCTTCGCATACTTAAAAGCCAAACAGCCCTATTGATTTTTGTTTGCTTTTCTCTCTCTCTCTCTCTCTCTCTGACATTCTCTGCTCCTGACGCGCACTCTTTTGAAGAGGAAGATATGTTTGCATTCTTTTAATTGTGAGACGGAACTGTCATCTCTGTCTTGTCATGGAGCACAGTTTAAACTTTTGAAAAAGAGACAAATGTTTGTTTGCAGTGTTTGAATAATGTTCCTGTCTCTCTACAACCTCCTGTGTTTCTGTGCAAATCTGTGACCCAAGCATGACAATATAAAAATAACCATATAAACATATGGTTTCTACTTCGCGGATTTTCACCTTTCGCAGGGGGTTCTGGAACGCAACCCCCGCGATCGAGGAGGGATTACTGTACAGAAGATAAGGATATTTAACAAATTGGCAATGAGACTGGTCCAGTGAACTCAATGCAAAAGCAACAATGGGTCAAATAGGAAAAAATGTCAGAATACGAAGAATCCAAGGAGAACTTCAGTTCTTATCTGGAACAGTTGGAGCTGTGGATGACAGCAAATGACATGCCAGAGGATAAGAAGGTTTGTGTTTTTCTGTCTATTATAGGCGCAAAGACTTACGGCTTGTTAAAGAATTCAATCGTGCCAGGTACTCCAAGTACAAAGACGTGCATGGAGCTGAAAGCAGCACTGATAGCACATTACAAACCACAGCCTTTGATTATAGCAGAGTGGTTCCGCTTTTATAAACGAAACCAGCATGAAGAGGAAAGTATTGCTGAATATGTTGTATTAAGGATTGCTTCCGGTGGTTGTTGCTAAAGGAAGTAAGGCAGCTCTGTTTGGGCAAAATTGTTTTAAAGTCCTTAAATACACTGGGCCAGTCTTTTTCAGATTAAAAGCCTTGAACCACTGTCACTACAGGAGGTTATGGCAAAACACAAAAAGATATTTGAAGTAGGGCTAGGAATAATCAAAAATTTCAAAGCACAAATGAAAATGAAGCCGGATATTAGTCCAAAGTTCCATAAAGCAAGGCCTGTGCCATATTCACTTAAGCAAGCTGTTGAACTTGAACTGGATAGATTAGAGAAGGCTGGATTAATTTCTAAAATTGAAAGAAGCAACTGAGCTGCCCCAGTTGTAGCAGTACCAAAAAGTGATCAGTCACTCACATTATGTGGTGACTGTAAAGTTATAGTAAATCAAAGGATTACAAAATGATAAAGTATGGGACTGTTCTTCAAAGTGCAGAGCAGAGCCATTATTTTTAGCATGTGATGCCTATGGAGTGGGAGCTGTGATATCACATGTAGAAAATGCCGAAGAGAGGTCTATACCTTTGCATCAATCTAGTGAGAAAAACCATGTCCAAAACAAAAAAGAGGCATTAGCTTTGATTTTTGGGGTAAAAAGATTTCAGAAATATTTATATGGCAGATGGTTCACACTGCTTAAAGACCACAAATCTCTGTTGTCCATTCTGGGTCCTAAAACAGCAGTACCTACCTTAGCTGCTGCTAGAATGCAGAGGTGGTCTGTCATTCATTCTGCATATTATTATGACATTCAGTACAGAAAATCTGCAGAACATAGCAATGCTGATACTTTGTCAAGATTACCTCAGCAGCAAAGGGAAAGTTCAGACGCAGAAACTGGAGACATTTGGATGTTGTCTAGCGCAAATAAGCTTCCTATAAAAGCTATTGATATTGCAAATGAAACCAAACATGATCCATTATTTTTTTAGTGTGATTTAACTTTAAATGGGTGGCCAGATAAGGTTCAAAATTTGCTTGTATACTTTAGGGTCGCAGAGTGATTATACCTCCTATGTATTATGAGCAGTTACTTGAAGAATCGCATGAATCACACCTGCGAATGTGCAGAATGAAAGCTTTCGCACAAAGCTATTTATGGTGACCAAATATGGACAGTGAAATTGAAAAAAAAGTAAATTAGTGTGATGCATGTTGTGTAGTATGTAACCAGCCACCAACTGCCCCTTTGCACTACTGGAAATGGCCTACTAGAGTATGGCAGAGAGTTCATGTCAACTTTGCTGAGAAAGACCAGCAGTATTTTCTAGTCCTTATTGATAGCCATTCTAAATAGCTTGAGGTTTTCACTATGACTAAGCTAACAACAACTCTGAAAATTGAAACTGGGGACAGAACCGTGTGGGATTTCCCATGGATGGTCTGCAGAGGACTGAGTGAGTCAGTGCAGCTTGCCACCCCCTGTTTCTGACATGGAACTACTATTATTCAGGCCCTTTAGCTGCCTCTCACTTGCACATGTGTGACATCTGTTATTTCTTATATGGTAAAGGGCATGGTTGCATGTGCATGTGTAATATAAAAAAGGAGGTGTGGAGTTTAGAGTAAACAGTGTGTATGGAATGAGTGATAGAGAAACCAGTGTGTGAGAAAGATAAGCGTTTGCTGCTGTTTCAGTTTTGTTAAATAAAGTGTTCCTTTTGTTCATCACCCTGTGGGATTGGTTGTATTTAGATGTATACAGAAGACACGAATATATAACAAGCACCAAGTTATTAGGGCTCATAAATTAGACTTGAACAAAAGAATCTGAAGAGCCTTTAATCAACTGATCAAGAATTTAAAAAGTGCGCGTTTGCTCAGGACACAGTCATGTGAAAAGGTACACTCCACAAAATGTTTATTCCTTTTTAACATATGTGGACATATCAATATTTAATACTCATTTAAACGGTCTCTAGATGAGATAAAGGTGAAATAATATTACAGACATTATGCTATATTTACATTTTGTAGTCCATTATATAACTGAAATAAACATAGATGTAAATTTCACACATTGACAAAGTAAGTATGCCCCTACATTCATCAGTACTTCAAATCCCTAAAATTAAAATCAGGTCCACCAGATCAAGTGCAAGAGGATCTTGATGGAACCTATTTAAACCTCAAGACGTTTACTTTGGTTTGCTCTTTATTGTTGAATTGTGTGTTCTCATCATGCCTAGTTTGAAAGAGCTCTCTGAGGCCCTCATGTGTCTGTAAAGGGATTTAAAAAGATCTCCAAACAAATGGAAATCAACTATTCCACTGACTGAAAGAATACAAGAGGAGAAGACTTCAAAGAACTTCCAACTTGTTTAGTCCTTACCCGGACTTGTTCAGGTCGGGCCACCACAGTAAGTTCAGAGCAGAATGCAAGATATTGAAGAAAGTCTCTGAAAGTTCCAGAATTTCATCAAGGGGCCTACAGGTAGCTCTTGCCATGGTTGATGTCAAACAAGTTAGATCTATAAGGGAGTTGTGCCAAAATGAAACCATTGCTGTTCAATATGAACATCAGGGCAAGACTAAAGTTTGCCCATGAATATCTGGACAAAGATCATGACTTATGGGACAATGTGCTTTGGACAGATGAGATAAAGATGGAGTAAAATTAGCCACAGTACCAGAAGACATGTTTGGAGAAAAAACAAAGACAGCATTTGACCAGAAGAACCTGACACCAACTGTAAAGCATGATGGTGGAAATGTTATGGTTTTGGATTTGCTACATCAGGGCATGGGCTATATTTATATGAATTTTTCACTGTACCAAAGTGTGCTTGAGGATGTCAGACCACCTGTCAGAAGATTAAAGCTGAACTAAACGTGGACCTTGGAACATGAAAATGACCCTAAACATACAAGGAATGGCTGAAAAGAAAGAAATGGAGAGTTTCAAAATGGTCAATTCAAAACTTGGATCTGAATGCTGTGGGGGAACTTGAAACAGGTTGTGCATGCAAGACATCCCTCACACATGACACAACTGAAAGAATTCAACATGGAGGAGTAGGAAAAAACTCAGCTTTTTAAGAGTTTGACTTTATTTTAGTTACAGTTTCAGTATACTACATACTGATCACCAAAAACACCCCTTCTGCTTCCCGAAAACAGTGGCTATTACTTTCCCTGCTGACAGAGTAACTTTAAACTTGTTCTGAGCAGATGCTGGAAAGTGCCATTCCACTGACTGTCTTTTTTGGTCTGTGGTTCAAAGTGATGGATCCATTTGTTATCCCCAGTGACGATCTGCAATAAAAAATGTTCTCCCAACTAAGAATGTGACAAGTTTACTTATCATTAGACCCTACTTGTTGGAGATGCTTTGAAACACCTGTTTTCATTGGTAACATATTTTGCTAAGCTATGTCTATGTATTAGGTTATTTTAAATTATTTATCAGGCAGTTCTGGGACCTGCTGAATCCTCATCTTGTTGTAATATCCATTTGAAAAACACTGCTTAACAAGTAGGCTGTTTTAGATCTATAATACTTTTTGTCACCAGGGGTACATTTTGCTTTTTGCAGAAGATCTTTAAGTAAATAAATACATAAATAGTTAGATACAGTATATTAGTATATAAAATCTAAATGGCAGTCCTCTCTTGAAGTGGATAATACCAGTCTAGCATATCACAATGTAGAAAACTGCACTGGTCATCACAGAATTATTGAAGATGAGAAGGATGTCAGTTACCACATTTAGGGAACACGGTCTCCTAAGGAAAAAGAGCCTACTTTACCCTTTCCTATATAGATTCTCTGTGTTCCAACACAAGACCAACATGTCATTAATGTGGACCCCCAAGTACTTGTATGAGTCTACAACTTGACAGGATATAGAGGCTCTTTGGTGCGGCCGAAATTCAATAACCAGTTCCTTGGTTTTGTTGATGTTAAAATGCAGACATTTCTCTTTGCACCAAGAAACAATGTTCTCCCGCAGACTCCTATACTCTATCTCATCTTTTTTATCAATACACCCCATAAGTGCAGAATCATCTGAGAATTTCTACAAGTGACATGACCTGGTGTTAAATTTATTGTCTGAGGTGTACAGAGTGAAGAGAAAAGGAGACAGGACTGTTCCTTGTTCTCTTGTTTCTCACATCTGTATTAGAAACACAGTCCTTGCATCTCACAAATTACAGTCTGCTCGACAGACAGTCCATTATCCAGGACAACATAGGCTCATCCACCTGAATATCTCTGAGTTTAACCCTTAACAGGGATGGTTGGATAGTATTGAAGGCACTGGAGAAATCAAAAACATAACCCTAACAGTGCTGCCAGCTTTGTCCAGGTGAGAATAAGCTTTGTTGCGTAGACAGATAATTACATCCGCCACTCCAATCTTTGTCTGATAGGCAAACTGCAGATATAAGCTCCACTGGTCTGTAGTCATTTAATGAAGAGGCACCTGCTTCTTTGGAACAGGAACAATGCATGATGATTTCCACAACAGTGGCACTTTCTGGAGCCTTATGGACAGACTGAACAGGTGACAGAGGACACCACAAAGTTTATAAGCATAGGCCTTAAGAACTCAAAGACTGACTCCATCTGGACCTGTAGCTCTTCCTGGGTGTAGCTTTTTCATTTATCTCCTTACTTGGTCTTCAGCTGTAGATAGCCCACACTGATGGTAAGTTGACATGGCAGGAGTTGTTGATGTACTAGGGATGGTATGAGGAGACCGGTCATTAGAAGTTGGTGGCAGTGGGAGTAAAAATCTATTAAAAAAAAATGGTTCAGGGCATAAGCTTTGTCCACGTCCCCTTCTAGTGCTTGAGTCCAGTAAATAAATGTTGATTACCTATCAAAAATATACTAATTGCTCAACTATTTCACTATCTGAGGGCTGAAAATTTTTTCCAAAAACCTCAGTTTTCTGAAAAGCACACAAACCAATGGTGTGCTGTAGCCACTAGTTTGCAAAGAGGGCATGGCATGCTGGCTGGCTGGATGCCAGGCTGTCTTTGTGTGACAGGGGCCGCAACAGCAGTTCTGGTGTATTGTAATCTGGTTTGTACCTCTTGTCATTGTAAGTGGTGGTCCTTCCAGGTGAATGTTATTATAGGCATGTCAGCTACACAAACCTGTTTAGCACTACAATCAGCTGGGAACTGATCAGCTGATGCTGGCACCTTACATTCTTTTTTGATCACTTGTATCAAAATCAGAGTCTGACAGGTCAGAGTCCAATTCAGTGATAGTATACAAAACCTTTGTCCATGTATTTACACATTCATTTCTATTTCTCTCCAGCTGTCAATGCCATTTTTGCTGTTGTTTGCTCCTAGCTACTCATGTGAGTGCAGGGAATGTCATCAAACCAATGAAGCTAACTTTCCTTCTAGCAAAGAGAGTCCAAGTTAAACATAACAGTGGGTTTTGTCACCATTTGCAGTTGATTACCACCATCATCCCCTACTTTTGACAAAGTTAACATCCACCCTGAAAAAATTAAGTTTGCCCAACTGGCAGAATCCTACCATAATACAATGAGAAAATTATGTCTAATGTTTTTATAATTTAGGGAAATTAAATTTAAAAGGAATAATTAAAACTTATATGGTACATGGAACCTTTTTATCACTGCTGTGGACCCTATGAAGTACAAGGCACATCTACTAATTTTAGTATTGGTGACTTTTTTCCTGTACTTTCTTCCACTTATTCTCTTTCATTTGGTAAGAAAAAGGCTTTAGACTTATAGTCAGCATAAAGAAAGTTACAACATACAGATGTATGAGAAGAAGGTCGTACTCAAAAAAGAGTTTCAGCTCGTTTTCCTTCAGCAGGAGTTTCAGTAGTACTAAGAAAATCTCAATGATTGAATCTGGTTAGGAAAATTGCAAGTGTGGACTACTCAAACACAGATAGCGTATACAGTAGAAGAGTGAGGAGAGACAAGAGAACAGAGTATATAAAGATTTGATAAAAAAAAAAGAGACAGAACTTTAAAGGTGAATATAAAAACTTGTTATTGAGAAATATAATTAAAATAAGAAAAATGGAAGAAGTGAGAAAGACATGACCATATGTTAATTGGGAAGGCCGTTTTGGTGGAAATTTGACAGTAAAAAAAAAACTTAGGAGAAACACTGAAAGAGTTAGCACAGTTAAAATAATTAAGCTTTGTGTTAGTTACTAATGAACACGTGGATTGGTTGATGAGTTTACAGCGAAAGGCTGTGACTGAACTGACAGTAAGAAAAATATTGGTGAGCATATTTACAGACTACAAAAAAGGAGCTGTCTTTAAGATTAGTGTTAGGCAGTCCAGAAAAACATAAATTAATAAAATGGCTGTAAGAGACAGAAAGCATTTCTTATAAGTGGGAAAAACTGACTAGGAAACTGGGCACTAAATGGCCAAAAGGAGGAACATTTGATGTCTCGGTGTGTGGGGAAAGAGAAACCTTGATTAAAAACTGATTTTCTTCATAGTTCCTAATTTTGGTAAAAGGCAACCAAGGGCACAATGTATCCTGGGCCTCTCTGGATATTGAAATGCTAGTAAATAGGCTTCTCGACATCCACAAGGAGGAAGGATAAAAGCAATTGATGAAGAAACAATGGGAAAATGATTGTCTAAAATAACGTCTAAACGTCTAAATAGAGGATATGCTGAACAATAGTGGACTGGAAAGGACAGTGAACAGTCCACTGGAAGATGGCGTGAGCTTTGACATGTAAAGTCAAAGAATATGGCAAACACTGAGAATGAACTATTCAGCTAAGACTGACCCAAATCATTGAAAGGGGAAGTGTTGGGGGACACAGAAAACCTGGCTGCATATTTGCTCAGCCAGCTGAAACACTGGAAACTGGAAACAGAGAGGGATCTAGAGGAGGACCTGCTGATGACACCTTTGTTCAGAAACTCTTCAATAGAAGCCATGCCATACCAAGTAAAAAGCAGACTGGTAGATTTGGTGAGTCTAATATCCAAGTTCCACAAAGAATTCAGTGACCATGTAGCCCAAGCAGTGGAAAAGCAAAGGTTCCAAGAATCCTAAAGGATCTCTTGGGGTTTGTCTGGGCTATCTGCAACCAGGGCACAATAAGCATGATTGTCCCATAAATCCTTGGCAGTTAGAGCAAGGTAATCAGGCCTTTGGAAATTCGCAGTCACCTCAGGGTGAAGTGCAGGGTCCTGTACACCTCTGGGGCTGACCTAACCAGAGCTACTAGGGATGCCCAGAGAATCCGACAGGGCCCTGCTTCTGGTGTTGACCATAGGTGCTAATCAAGAAGCACTGCTGCAGGTTCAAGTAGAAAATAAGAACATTCCCATGATGATTGACACTGAAGCTACTTACACTTGTTTAAGGCCAAATTATGCAATTTACCTCCCCCTGTCTAACAAATAGGGTAGGATTCTCTGGACAAGTACAGCAAATTCCAATGGCAGTTGCAGTACAACTGACAATAAAAGATAATTATATATCACTGCCAATATTAGCATCAGAGCAGACACCAGTTAACCAGTTAGGAAGGCATGCATTGTATAAAATGTGAGTGCAGATTTGGTGTACCTCACAAGGGGTGTATGTAGACAAAGCAGATTAAAATATGACAATGATTATGGCAGGAAAATGTGCTAATATTTATTTGCTAGGCAAGCTAGGTAAAGAAGTGGAAAACACAATGGAGAAACAGGAAAAAATCATTAAATCTCAGATACTAAAAGTTCAGACACTGAAACTATTGAATGATGCAGTTTGACTCTGATAGTACACCAGAACAGTTGCAATCTCAGACCAAAGGTGTAGTTTTTATGATCTCACAATGGGGAGCTCATTATAGGGCAATGCTATGCAGACAGAGAAGTTGGATTTTACCCAGAAAGGGCACAAGGATTTGAGAGGAGCTCCCTATGTGGCATTGTTAGTGAATCAAGGGGCTGAAGCCAAGGAAATAGGATATATGATGAAAATGGCAGAAGCATGCAATTGGGATAGAACAGATTTTTTTCATTCAAAAGACAAAGAATTTATAAATATATTGTGTGATACAGTGATGATGGATACTCCGCAGGAAGTGGACATACCTATAGTCCAGCAAATACAGAAAGGTGTTCAATCACTAACTGAAAATCCACTCCAACAAGAAGTAACGCAAATTTGTGCCAGACAAGTTGTGGTCAAAACATGACACTGATGTAGACTCTGTGGAATCGGCAAGCTCTGTGGTAATTGGCATTAAGAAAGGAGTTGAACTGCCTTGGAGGTCACAATATCTTTTGAAGTTGAAAATGGAGGAAGGTATAAGTGAAATTATAAAGGACCTGCTTAAAGGAGGGGTCCTCGTTGAGAGCAAAAGCTGCTGCAACACTGCTGTGGTACATTATTTGAGAGCAGTTAATGAGGTGCAAGATTGGCTAGAAGAGGTCCCCAATTCACACACATTCCTGATGAATGTCTCTCCAGACACTAATTTCTTTTACTGTTTTTGAGTAGTACTCAGCATTTTTTAGTGTGCCATTAGCAGAGTAAAGCAGGCATTTATTTTTCATTCACTTACATAGTATGGCTGTACTTCCTTACTCCCATAATTCCAACATGAATGATTTGGACAAGAAGGGAATGGGAGTTTGGACACACTTCAGACAGCTGAATTCACATCTCAATACCAAAATGAACAGCTATCAAAATATGCTGCACAAGCTTTTGTTTATCCATGTGAACTTTGAGCTTCACAACATCTTTTCAAAATAATTATTTGTAAACAGTAAGCACATTAGTGGTAATGGCATTATAAAGATATTATTTTGTCCATACCTTCCAGCAGCAAAACAGCAGCCATTTGCAGCTCCAAATGTTGAAAAGGAAACAAAAACTGGAACTATCCAGGACAGTGGATGCAGAACTCTGTCTCCAAAAGTCTGAATGAGAAAGCAAAAATATTTTACTGTTTCTTATCTAATTATGAAGGCAAATATTTTTTACTTTCTCAGTTGCCTGTGGACATAGCCAGAAGCTATATGGTAAGCAACATGTATCTATTTTACAAAGCCTTTTTTCCATTTATAATTTTTAATTTGCTGAATTTACCTGTTAATTCTTTGCCGCAAAAAAAATCTACACCGTGAATGACGTACAATGTTAAGAAAACTTGTAAAAAAAAAACAAACTTCATTGTAACTATTACTTACTGTTTATACACTATTTTTTCATTATTTGTTGTGTATTTTCCTTTTTTCTGCTAATTATGGTTGTTTAGTGATTTGTAGAACCACACTGCTTGGCCCTGAAGAAGCTACAGTTAGTATACATTGGTTATTCTACTTTGTAGCTGGCTTCTTCACTAGCTCCATAAAGTTTGAAATCCCTGAGGCACTGCTTAGTCTTTTGAGTGGCTATTTCCAACTGTCTCAAGATCACCTCCCTCTGGATATACAATAGGATGGACTTGTATTGTTTTAATTTTTTTTCCTGAAAATCAATACAAAGGGCATGGAACTGTTTATAAACTAAGTACAGTACATTGAACTATTTGCCTTTTAATTTTTAGTCCTTGTGAAAGTAATTGTTGCACTGTTCATATTTTGGTGTTTTGCTTTAATATTAGTATTAAGCTCAACTTCTCTCCTTGTTACCTTTCTCTCATGGCTAGCTTTAAGTTTTTCAGCATTTGTGCTACAGTAGCTCTTCTTTGGGAATGAACCCGGGTTAATTTCGGGAAGAGCCATTTTCCTTTTCTTCTAGGTGTGGTGAAATTATTCAGTAGAGGACCTGACGGGCCAGCGTAAGGGACTGTGTGTGATAACAGCTTCCCAGGACATGAGGTACAGCTCGGTGCATCCTTCACAATAACAGACTGTAAAGGGTCATGCATATCTGTGGATATTTAAAGGACTCTTGTTTTCATTAACTGTTTTCTCACAATTGTCATTTGTGTGATAGTGGTGTATTTTGTAGAGTGTTTTGTTTTGTGATTTGTGTGAATGGTGGAAGCGCTGCAGTGCGGTACAATGTCTACTGGGGGTTTGTTTGCTTTGTACACTTTCTTATTTACTGCATAATAATCATTTTCGTTTAACTCAACATTTGCTTTCGCCTGTGTGCTTCTGTACTTGCGGTGGTGTTAGTGTTAGTTGCTTGCTCTCCATATCATTTCTTTAACTTTTTTCTGCCTTTGGAGTTGCTCTAGGTTGGTAGTGCGTAATCGTGCCAGCTTGGGGAGCGGTACAAAGTTACTGCTCACTTGCTGCCTAATATATCCCAAAAACTTTAAATCCCTTAGGCACTACTCAGTGTTTTGAGTCACTATTTCTTAATCACTCAAAATCATCCACTACTTCTGGATATATACTATATGAGATGGACTTCTATTCTCATTTTTTTTTCTGGAAGTTAATACAGTGATATATGAGTGCCTGATAATTGTTGGTCTACATGTGAATATAATTGTTGCACTGCTCTGTATTTTTTTTGTGTTTTGCTTTAATATTTGTATTAAGCTCATCTTATCTCTTTGTTGTTTTTACACAGTACTATCTAACAGTAGATTTTTTTAAGTGACAATTATTGTTGTTCTTTATGTGTCAGAACAAACAGTGCATCACAGCTTGTTGCATATGAGGTTGCATAGCCGCAGACTGGTAAGAGTACCTACCCATGCTGACCCCTGTCCACCACAAAAAGCACTTACAATGGTCATGTTGTAATGGCCGACCCCTTACCCGACTGGCAGCTACACTTCCAAGACCTGTGGCCTGGATGAATTACTGAGCTGAATCTAAATAACAAGCCGTACCTCTAACAAATGAAAATTTTCCCCACAATCGACGGTTTAAACAAGCACTCAAAAACAGATGATATGTAAAAATAGGTGATTAATTATATTAAAAGAAACAATAACAAGAAAAAATGCAAAATAAATAAGTAGAAAAAAAAAAAATATATATATCCCTCCACCAAAGCAACAATGTGACAACACCATATTTATATATATATATATATATATATATATATATATATATATATATATATACACACACACACACACACACACACACACACAATAAACCCTCCCTTGCCCTTGTAACATATAACAAACAACATGAATAATGACAATGAATAAGATACGGAAATGAATGGTCGTGAACTTGAGTCCGAGTATACAGTTGTCCTGAATGCGGATGGCTTGTTAACAGATATGTGGAGTGTTTGTATTTCCCGGAACAAATGGAACAGCCTCACTGTGAATCCTCGGCACGTGGTGGATGATGTAGTCCGACCCCGGGGTCTCTCGTGATGAGGGTATTGAAGTAAGTCCGGCGGAATGAAAAACAAACTGGTTGCAAAAGCGCGATGTGAAAAACAGCAGGTAAGTTAATTTGTTGTGGTGCAAAATGATCCTCCTTCTCTCTCCTTTCTCTCTCTGTTTCCTCCTGATTGCTTAAATAGTACTGGCGGATGTAATTGATTGTGATTGAAAACAGGTGTTTTCCAATTTTGGGGCTGCGGTCTCTTCCCATCATCCGTCCCCCTTGTAATTTACGGGGATGACATTCACTGATGCACACATTAAACAGCAAACGGGACGATGGAAACAAAATGCATATAGCACAAACATTGACAACACTATTACTACTATGTAGCCCCGGTACAATGTAAGCATCATAACTAGACTATGGAGGAATGGAAGAAGGTAACCTGGCCTGACAAATCACATTTTCGTTTAGATCATGCAGACGGCCTGGTGCATGTACATCATTTGCCTGGAAAAGTGCAAGATGCACTATAGGAAGAAGATAAGCCAACAGACACAACGTGGTGCTCTGGTTAATGTTCTGCTTGGAAATCTTGGGTTCTCACATTCATGTGGATGTTACTTTGACATGTACCTAGGGTGACCATATTTTGATTTCCAAAAAAGAGGACGATCGGCACGGCCTCCAGACGAATTCAGACAAGCTTCTTGGTGGTTGATGAACATTATTTATTATACTTCAATGGTGCAGAATTAACCTCTGTAATAAAATAAAATGAAATCTGTAAAAACTTATTACAAAATAATAGCTCTCTTAGACTCTTCAAATAAATAATTAAAAATTGTTCTAAATATGAACTATTCTGTTCCAGCTTCAACAATATATCTCTTAAATGTAATAAAATAAATAACAGAAGAGTCTCACAAAGACAAAAAAACTTAAACAAAAAGAATCTAGACTTTTCATCTTTAGTTTTCTTCTTCATCCTGCTTCTCTTCTTCAACCTCCTTGTCAGCCCATCCATATTTTGCTGTAGAGCTGATCTTTCCTAGCAGTTTTCGATAGCTTAACAAATAACCATGAAAGTCTTTGCAAGACATGTCTTTGAAGTTGTACTGAACTAGTAGAATCCCCTTTAGTGACTCTACGGAGAGCTGGTTCCTCTCCTTGGTCCACTGGCTTTGCATTAGTGAAAAAACCCTCTCAACATTTGCATTGTGAGAGGGAAGTGCAAAGACAAACTGTGCAATTGTCAGTAGCTCTGAGTAACATGCAATGCTTTTTGCCTTTTCAAAATATTTGGTCCACTTCTGGTGTACCTGCAGGCCACTGAACTCCTCATCATGGTTGCACGTTTCTGTGAATTTCCTCAGATTGGTGACCTGGTCAAAAAACTTAACATCATCAACTGCCACCCCCTCTCCAAGGTAATTGATGCATGCCTCCACATCATTCCAGTTTGGTGGCTCACTCAGATCCATCCACATGAATGTTGAGAACTCTTCCATGGGAGTCATCCACTTCTCCAGATACTCCAGACATGCACTGTACATGCCATGCACATCTGCACAGAACTGGTCACAGCCTTTGTCAAGTCCATCTTTGCGCTTCTGTGCCAGTAGTCCCTTAACTTTAAGGGACATGAAGTTGTTGCTCTTGCGTTGAAGAAGAATGGTATGTATATTGTTTAATATCTTCTTCACTTCCATAATGGACATGTTCTCCTGTTCCATTTCTTGAATGTGGGTGTGGAACACAGACATGAGTGTGTGCATGTGCCAAAGGTAGATTTCAGCAAAATCATTTTCAAAAAAACTCTTGAGTGCTATGGGTGGCTTTTGCTGAGACAGAAAATATGCCTTTAAAGCTGGAAACATCTGTAACATCCTCTAAATGCTTGGGAACAATGACAGCCACCTTGTCCTGCTGTGAGAGAGCATCCTTCTGTAATCAATCTCAACAAAATCACAATACTCCTTCAGGCTCTCAGTGCGCACAGTGTAAACGTGAAAGTACTGGTAGATTTTGAATATGATATTCTCAATGTCAATTTCTATTGTGCCTGCCCCATGGTGTGCACAATTATTCAATATGTGTGCTGGGCAACCCACACCGATCAGAGTCTTGTTTTGCAGCAAACTCTTCAAATTTGCAAACACATTCTTTCCAGCTTCATCACGTCGGATTCCTCCAAAATTTGTGTTGCAATTGTCTCCAGTAAATGCAATGCATTTTTCCGACAGATTCTTTTTTGCCAGGGTTTCTGTGAGATATTTTGCAATGGTTTCTGCTGTCTCATTGGGTGTGTCTTTAACTTCAATCAATTTTGTTTGCACGCCACCCTTCTTCCAGTCAAAATACTGGATTATGACTGGGAATATTTTCACTGCTCCGTGGTTACTCCCGTCTGTGGAAACACCACAGTACTGGATTTCTTTGAGTGCTTCATGAGTGATTTCAACAGAGTGGGGGGCTATAGCACCATTGACGATGGCTTCGGTCTTGGTGCGAGCACTACTAAACTTTTTTGCAATGTCAGAGTCAGGAAATGCCTTTTTAAGCAAAGTACTGGTGCAATCCATGGACCTGTAACTGTTGTGATGTTTCACTGTATGAAAAGCCATTGCACCTTCTGCTGCATTTACATCATCCTCTGTTTTTCCTGGTCTGACAAAAAACTCTGTCAACTTTGCAGATGAACTAGTCTCACCTCGCACAGCTTTTTTATGTTTCTCGGTGTCCATGTGGGCTTTCAGATCCCCAGCACCTTTATTGGATACCGAGACATATGTACCGGCTTTGCACACGGTGCACTCCGCCTCCCACTTGTCCCGACCGGGACGGTATGTGGGAAATTTTCTTTGCAGTTCATCGGTGAAGCTGCACTTACGCTTCAGCATTTTCCCTGCTATACTGCTCCGCTCTCTGCTCTGATCCCTGTCTGCACTGCTCCCTGTCTGTGTCTGTGTGTTTGCGCGCGCGGCGCAGACCTGCCCACAAGGCAGCCTCCCGGTAATTACGTCGTGCAAAAAAGTAGTACCCTAGTATTGTGTGCAAAACGGCAGTCAATTTACGTACACGCGTAATGGTCCTATGAAAAACCGGACATTTTCGTGAATTTATAAAACCCGCCAGGACGCCCCGGACAGGACGTAAAAAGAGGACGCTTGGTCACCCTAATTTGTACCACTTACCTAAATATTATTGCAGACACATGCACCCTCCATGACAATGCTATTCCCTGACGGTAGAAGTCTCTTTCAGCAGATCAATATACCCTGCCACACTGCAAAAATTATTCAGGAATGGTTTAAGGAACACAACAAAAAGTTCAAGGTGTTGACTTAGTCTCCAAATTCCCCAGATCTCAATCTGAACTAGAATCTGTGGGATGTGCAGGAAAAATAATTCTGATCCAAGGTGGCCCTGCCTTGCAAATTAACAGGACGTAACGGATCTGCTGATAAAATCTTGCTGTCACATACCACAGGACACCTTCAGAGTTCTTGTAGAGTCTGTGCCTCAATGGGTCAGAGCTGTTTCGCCAGCACAGAGGGTCCTGCGCAATATTAGATACAAAGTCTGATTTTAAGTACAAAATCTGATTTTTGTCTGCTCACTAAAACCTGGTTTAGTAAATCTAACACTGTTCTCCTAGCTGAGGCATCACCACATGGATACATATTCCTTCATAAATCTAGAGATACTAGTTGAGGAGGTGGCCTTGGAATAATTAATTGTGACAAAATTCTTAATTTCTTCTAAAAATTTAGGTGAATTCACATCCTTTGAGGCACTCATTTTAAATATTAAAACAGATTCCTGCACTCCTGGACATTTTATATATTAAAACAGATTCCTGCATTCCTGCAGGTCCTGTCTACAGACCACCAGGACCACATTCATTGTTCATGACTGAATTTGGCAACCTCTTATGTGATTTGGCTATAAATTATGGTCATAATTTATTTTTTGGTTCTGCCCTTACCAATACATTCACAGATTAGATTGTAATCCATCAAAATGTATAGATATTCTGAGTAAGTCAAATGTAATTGTGGAAAACAGTGTAGATCAGATCAAATTATAATATGACCATGAGAGATGCTTTGGACACAGAGACTCCAGTCAGGTTAGGTCAGGTTGGGAAGCATGCACTAGTACAGTACATTGCCGCATCCACCATGCGATGAAACAGATCGGGAAACTGGCTAAGGGATCCCCTTAAAACCAAAGTGATCAAAGCACATAGAAACTTATCCTGTTTTAGTAAGAGCACTCAAGCTCTTAAATTAGAGTGTCAAAAACTGGAGCATAGATGGAGAACAAAAAAGCTGCAGGTCTTTTGAATTGCATGGACAGAAAGTGTCAAAAAATATTAAAAATCTCTCTTTAAAGCCCACTCAGACTACTCTTCTAAAATAATGGATAACAATAATTGTAGCTGCAGGAGTGTAAGGTGAGTTCTACCACAGGTAAAACGCACGCTGAAAGAAATTTCTCAGTCCAAAAGTTCGTTTTAAAATATTTAGTGAAAATTCAAAGCAAATAATCCGCACAAGAATAAAGAAAAAAAAGGTTATTACACACATAGAATAAGAGGTAAAAAAAATTAGAAAAAATGTTATCTTCTCTAAACATAACTTTAGTTGTTTCTATACTTAAAGATTCTTTACTTCTTCTTCTGTATGCTTTAAACGTATGGCGCAGCACATTCAATTAAGAACTTTGTCTTTCATGTTACTTGGCACACAGAACACGCAAGCCATTTTTAAAACCATGTGCCCTCTACGACTTAAACATGGCAAGGCTGATCACTAACAGAATAATTTTAGTCAGAGAGGCTAGAAATATTTAGAATATACCAATTCAATTCAACATATGGGGGTTATAAGGACCTCCCATAGATCATGCCCTAATATTTAGTAAAAACATTCATATAAAACTTAAATAACTAGCAAATGGCTCTTATGATAATAATAATCCTTGTGCACTGTTTCAAACAGTGGCTAATTTAACAAATGAGATTTCAGAACTACAGTGCAAAATACCAACAGACATTATCAGTACAGACTTTATGAACTTCTTTAATGACAAAATTGAAAATGTAAGATCCCAGATCTCAGCATCAGAGTGTAAACCTCATATTATCTTGGCAAACCCTGTCTCACCTTGCATTCAACACTGTCTCAATATGGCTGCCGAGCTGTGCTCTTCATTGTGTTGTCCTTTTCAGTTCATGGTGTGTGAGATGGTCTTTCATCAGTTTGGTAAGACAGAGATAGGTGGTGGTAAACCAAGCAAATTTATAGATTTTCTGTCCAACTCCTAGAGCCAATAGGACGTTATGGTACTTAAAGGCTTCTGATACAAGCCAGTTCCAAACAACTATACTTCAGACCAATGGGAGATTTTATACCTTCCCCCAAAAGCATGTGTTAAGGTGACGCGTGCCAGCTTAGGCAGTCTGGCTTTCCTGTGGGGGTTGTTTGAGAGAGCCCTGCAGAGAATCACTGTCCAAACATGTTGTAGGCACTTCCCCACCCAACCCTGTCATAAAATTACAAACACAATGCACTAAAAAAACATGGATTCTCATGTTTTCATTTTCATGAAAATTTCATTCTCAATTTGCATTGGCTGTAATAGGGATTGCCACTTCACCTGTGGAGCATGAAAGCCGAAACGATCTGTCTGAACTGAAGGTAATGATCGCTACAATTGCCACGGCCATAAATGAGCTCAAGAAAGATATTCAGAAAGATATAAAGAAAGAAAGAAATGGTATGCTCAAGACAAACGAGAAGACAAACGAGAAGCTGCAGGTGGAGCTGCGGCAGGATAATAAAGACTTAGAGAAACGTGTATATAATCGCTTTGAGGCAGCCTTTAAAGATGTAGCGGCCACATAGTGTTTAAATGTCAGTTCTGAGTGCGTCTCGTTTCATTGTCCCGTTTACTGTTTGTGCATCAGTTAATGCCGTCCCCGTAAAAGGGGACTGATGATGGAAGGAGACCACAGCCACAAACCTGGAAAACACCTGTTTACAATCAATCAATCACAGCCATCACAGGATTATTTAAGCCATCAGGAGGAGAAGGAAGGGAGAAGAGAGAAGGAGAATTTTTTTTTCACCATCACGACCACACTGTACCTGTTCTTTTCCATATCGCGCTTAGCCATCCAGTTTGTTTTTCCATCTGCTGGATTTACTTCAAGGACCTCACCACGAGAGACCCCGGGGTAGGACTTAATCATCCACCACACACACGAGGATTCACGGTGAGGCTGTTCCATTTTTTCCGGGGAGAATCAAACAACGCAATTTCACTAATTCAGTCATCCGCTTTCAGGACAGTTTCTTTATTACCGGACTCACGTTCTCATTCATTTTCAGTTTATCATTCATTGTTATTCGTGTTGTGTGTTTATTTGTTACAGGGACAAGGGAGGGTTTTTGTTGTGTGTATATATATATTTGGTGGTGTCTTGTTATTGCTGGAGTGGAGGGATATTTATATTTATATATGTTTCTATTTTTTGCATGTCTTATTTTACTTAATACATATAACCCGTTTAAATTTTACATCCTGTTTTTGTGTGCTTATATTTTTCACCGTCGATTGTGGGGGAAAAGTTCAATTGGTAAGAAGTACGGCTTGATAGTAAGATTATTTCTCAGTCAATTATCCAAGCCACAGGTCTTGGGAGTGTAGCTGCCGGCTGGGTAAATGGGGTCGGCCGTTACAAAGATATGCTGGAAAAAATTGAAGAACACATTCAGGAAAATTTCTAAACTGAGAGCACTTGCCGATCAGCTGGAAGACATTAAGCAGACATTCACGACTTGAATTGAAACAGCCGAACATTTGCCATTCACCGCTGATGGAAAAGCAACAGCTGTGAATTCCGAATGCAAAAAACTCGGAGACAGACTTGCTGCTCTGGAAAATGGATGCAGAAGGAATAATATTAGAATCGATGGTCTACCTGAGAATCATGAAAGTCCAAACCCAGTGAAATTCGTAGCTGAACTATTCTCAAAAATAATTGGAAAGGACTTTAAATCAGACATCAAGATAGCAGCAGCTTACCGCATACAGGGATCGAATACCTCTAAACCTAGGACTCTTGTCATGCGCTTCGAGAAATTGCAATCTAAATTTAATGTAATTTCACTTCTCAGACAGAAACAAGAGATTATATTTGAAAATAACCACATTCATATGTTCCCTGATTTCTCACCCTCAACTGCTGCTAAACAAGCAGCTTTTTACAACATTAAACAGCGCTTACAGAAAGCTGAGATCAGATACAGCCTCTTGTATCCTGACAAACTGAAAGTGGACATTCAAGGCAAGCATTATATCTTTACCACTATGGAGGAAGCAGAAAAAGAACTAAGAAAACTGAGCCTGACACTCTTCTGAAATTCGATCGTAAGTCGCACCCTGTCATGGCATGGCAAAGAAGATCTTAGCGGCTGTCTGATCAACTTGCAATGATACTGGTACCGTAATTATACATCCTTTTCCCTTCTCGGCCACTTTCTGTTTATGTGTTTTTTTTTTTGTTTTTTTTGTTTTTTTAGGAGACAGTTTAACATCATACCCTTGGTTTATTGCTACTGTTATTATTGTATTAGGGCTTGTATTAGTATCCAGAGTGACTTTTTAACACCTTTTACTGGGTTTACTATGTTACTATTTTAAGACTGTTAAAGACTATATTTTATGCTTATAGTATTTGGACTGTATTGGCAATAGATATCTCAATTTTAATCCTCATACGCCACTGCTGGGGGGCTTGTTTTGTTTCGGACGTGCTCTGTCTCTAGGTATGTCAGAGGACTGGGACTTTGTGAAGTGTGGTCCAGCCTCAAATAGGGAGGCAAAATGGGGCGGGGGGGGGGGCTTTGGGGGGGGGGGGCTAGGTGGGGGAGAGAGCAAGCTATATCTAATCTGTCCTTTCAATCCTCATAATGAAACGTGCCAACGTAACAATAGGCTTCATGGCAATAACTCCTGGGAAAATTGGAAATTTAGGTCAAAGCTGTCTCATTTTCAGTTAAGACTACAAAATGACATAAAAAATTCAAAATCAATGACCGGGCAGTTAAGTTTGTGAGCTGGAATGTTAAAGGCCTGACTCACAAATTAAAGAACAGAACAACTCATTTCTAAATCAAGACATCATTACTATGAACATGGAGAGAAAGCTAATAAGTTCTTAGCTCAACAAATCCACAAGCAAGAAGTTTGCAATGCAATCCCAGCAATTACCAACACATTTAGAGACTACTATAAATCCTTATATTCTACTGAGTCTAAAGAAGACAAGACACAATCAAATGCATTTCTGGATGCATTACAGATACCACAAATAGATATTCTCAGTGCAGAGGAATTGGATAAACCTCTGGCGCTATCAGAATTACTAGATGCTATAAGGTCACTTCAGAGTGGGAAAGCAGCAGGTCCTGATTGCTACCCTGCTGAATTTTATAAGACATTCTCCACTCAGCTAGCTCCCCTCTTATTAGCAACATTTACAGAAGCTAGAGACAATAAAATTTTACCTCAAACTTTTCGCCAAGCATTAATCACCGTCTTTCCTAAACAAAATAAAGACTTATTACAATGTACATCATACAGACCAATTTCACTTCTGAATAGTGATGTTAAGATACTCTCCAAAGTCCTAGCTAGATGGATTGAGAAAGTTCTGCCTTCGGTAATATCACAAGATCAAACTGGATTTATTAAAGGCCGACACTTAGCTTCTAATCTTTGACGCCTGTTTAATATAATATATTCACCCGCAAAGTCAAACACCCCAGAGATATTATTATCGTTGAATGCAGGAAAAACATTTGATATGATTGAATGGAGCTACCTTTCACTACATTGGAGAAATTTGGGTTTGGCACAAACATTTGTGCATGGATCAAACTACTGTATACCAATCCATAAGCTTCAGTTTGTATTAACAACATTAATTCAGACTACTTTAAACTAGAACGTGGTACCAGACAAGGATGCCACTTGTCACCAATGCTTTTTGCTATTGCTATTGAGCCACTGGCAGTTCACTGTAGGAATTCTTATGAGATAAAGGGGATTATCAGAGAAGGACTTGAACAGAAAATTCACAAAAGAACATTTTAGAATAAGTTTTTAAAGCACTGAGGAAGCAGATTCTCTCCCCTTTTTTTCTTTTCTCAATTTATCATTATTCACTTATTAATTCATCTACTTACTTAGTTTTACTAGCTTTAAGTTTTACTCTGCTAGCTTAGCTCTCTTTCTCAGGGGTGGGGGTTGATTTGTTTTCAATCTAATGTTTGTAAAAATTGATTTATTTGTATGGAATGATGTGTGATTTTAATAAAATCAATAAAATCAAAAAAAAAAAAGAATGTTCAACATCAGAATGTTAATTAAGACTAGAGACTGCAGAATTTGGGGAATAATATGAGCACAATTTTTTCATCAAGGTGCATCAGGAAAAAAGGAGTACCAGAGAAGTATGTGAAGATATGCATGAGGGAGTGAGGATCCAGGTTAGAAGGAGTGATGAGGCAACATGCAAGAACCCAGTTACAGTATTTCTGCATGGGGAGTCTTTCTTAGGCCCTTTCCTCTTTAATTTGGTAAAGTGAATTGACAAATTTAAAAACGTTATCAGGAATGTTGTTCAATCAAAGAATTAAGTATTTTAATACAGTGGAGGTGCAGGACAGAACTGTATGGAGAAGATCGATTAGCCATATTACCCTACACAGAAGTGGAAAGAGTAGAAGAGGAAAAAAATATGACAAGGTAGACAATGAAAATAGAGAGACCTCCATGAGTGAAGATGGGAGCAAAGAACTTTCACTAGGGCAGATCGATACACAATAATAGACAGCTGACATTAGGTTTGGGGGCAGATTCATATTAAGATCATCCTGAAGGGCTATGCCCTTTTTGTCCTAATGTTACTTGCTAATTTTATGGTATAGTGGGTTGGGGCTTAATGACAACCTTTTACCATGATGTCGTCCCCTTACCAAATCCCCCCCCCCCCACCCCCCTGAGCGGATGTTAGGAGTTTCTGTGAACACCAGTTTTGGCACCACCAGAATCCCTTTACAAGGTCTACAGTTCAGCAGGAGAGAAGGATAGAAAAACTACTATATACAGCGATCTACTTCTTCAGTATATACATATTTAACAAAAATGGAGATAGGTAGTTGCATTGTGCTGCATTTATCCACACCTGACAGAGAGATGGGTGGATCAGTGGTGGGGAATTTCAGCCTGGGAAAGGGGACCACTTCTGACAGTGTGTTCAGTAAGTGGTTGGGGAAGGACCCCTTCTGAACAGTGGTGTATGGGATCTCCCCAATGTTAAATCCAGTGAAACTGCACCAGCTTTGCCTATCGGGAACAGCGTCAGTCACAGATGTTTTACCTGCTTTGCTGGCCTATTAATACACCGCACTTGCCACTATAAACATTTAAAACTGGACTATTTTGTTTTGTCTGAATTGACTCTTCATACTATAAAATTTATTAAGCAAATGAAGATTTGACACCCAATGATTTGTGTTTATAGTTACGTTTTTTGGTCTACATTTATATTTTATTACAACTGATAAAGCTTTAATCAGCTTTCTTTATTTTCTTGTTATGTATTATCAGTGAATATCATTGTAAAGGGGTAGAAAGAACCAAGAGTGAAAAATGGTGAGGATGTTGGCCTTTCTTTAGACCTTTTACCTCAACTTTGTTAAGAGGCATTTGTTAAAATTAAATTATTCAAAATTAACATTCTATTCTTATTCTTTCTATACAAATAATAATGTGAGTTTTACTTGAAACTTATTAGGACTGACTCTTTCATACACAGAGGTTATTATTTTGTTTCATATTAAAAATGCACACATTTCTCATGACATAACCCTTATTCCTATTCCTTATATTCTATTCATCCAGAGTATGTTTTTAGTGTGCTTGGTTTGTTAGTGAATGGTAAAATCATTCCTTGATATACTTTTTTTCTGTATCAATTTTACGTGCTCTAAGCACATAAAAGCATGTCTCTGGACACTAAGTCTCCCCCAAACTCACTTAATCCTGAATGCTGTCATAGGGAGCAAAGCAATTGAGTGCAAAGCAATGACAACAACATTAAGTCAGACTTCACTCCATCTATAGACACGTGGAGATTCACACAGGGCTAACTTGGAGTAGTCAATTCACCTAATAGGTGCTTTTTTGGAAAAAGATGGAGACTTAGCATTCAGAGAGAAACACAACACACACACTAATATCATGCAAACTCCACACAGTGACCTGGCACAGAATTCGATTCCTGATGCCTACACGGCATTGCTAATAACTACCCAACAGTTTAGGTTACAGGTAAATGTGGCTTAGTTTTCATAACTTTATCTGCAGTGTTTAGTTGTGTAATAATTTTTAAGTATGCATGATGGGTTTAGGATTTCAGTGAGAGACTCGGGGAAAAGTTCATTATTTTTAAAATGCTCACAGAGTTTTAACTTAATAAATCAGGAAAATTGTGTTGCTCTTTCAATGAAAAAAGGCCTTTGCTATTGTCATTTATAGCCTATTATAGAAATTGTTTAGAAACAACAATACATGATTTATTCATGCTTTGTGAGCACAGTGATGTGACCAGTCCACTGTGAGTTGCCATCTTTTTCAAGTTGCAGTGTCTCATAGGTTTGCATGAGATGAACACTTGAGACACTGCTCCATTGACGTCAGTATTTAATTCTGTTTTTTTTTTTAATATGTTAGGTATCCTGGGTTTTACTGAGTTAAGTGGAACTGTCCAAAAGGATACCTGAAACATTAAAAGCATGAAGAAGAAATCAAAGGGACAGAAATATCTCAAAGAAAGTGTAAAACATGCTTAAGGGTGAACTGTGTCAGGATATGAAGGATAAGGCCCAGAAAATGCAGGATCTGGAGGTACATTCTAGCAACAATCTCAAAGATAAGTTGAAAGAAAACTTTGAACAAAATCTATGAAACAGTAAAGAAAAATATTAACAAATTTGAGAGTAAGATTGAGAACAAAATCAAAGTCATTGGGGCTGACCTGGAAGAAGTAAAGCACATGCTTACAACTCACATTGAAGTGGTAAATCAGATGGTATCAGCAGCTGATAAAAGAATAACTGCAGTAGAAAAATCAGAATGTAACGTGCTTCGTAATAAACTTGTGGTGTCTGAACAGAGATCAGAGATACAGGAACAAACCCATAGGTATTAAAGGACCACCTGAACAACTAGAAAGTGTTAGCACAATGAAATGTGTTGCAGTACTCTTAATTGTTGTCAAAACTTGGTGAGGACTTTAAAACTAACACTGAGATCATAAGTGGTTATTGCCTTGCATGGATCAAATTCCTCCAAGTCTAGAAACCTCATAGTTAGATTTGCTCGACTAGAGGATAAAAACTTGATATTCCTGCTCGGACAAAAGGAGATCATTTTTGAAAACAGACAAATTGATACATTCTCAGATTTTTTTTCCAACTGCAAAACGGGCTGCATTCTACAGCATCAAAGAGTAGCTACAAAGAACTGAAATCAGATCTTCTTTTCCCAGGTAAAGTGCAAGTAATGATTAATGTTAAATTCTGTCTATACCTTTTAATAGGAAGCAGAAAAAAAGATAAAAAGATTGATTACAACAATTTTTAAAACGTGAAATGAATACTCTAAATGCAGGTGCCAAATCACAAATCACTCTTTCCCTTTTTTTGGTTTACTATTATGGACAGAAAGTGTTAAAAATATAAAAAAAGCTCTCTTTAAAGCCTACTCAAACTACTATTATAAAATAATACATAACAATGGTAATAATCCCTGTGTACTGTTTAGAACAGTGGCTAATCTAACAAATGGGAATTCTGAAGTACAGTGCAAAATACCAACACACATTAGCAATACAGACTTCATGAACCTTTTTAATAAGAAAACCGCAAGTGTAAGATCCCAGATCTCAGCATCACAGTGCAAACCTCATACTAATCTGGCAAACCCTTAATCGCCCTGCATACACCACTTTAGAAATTTGAATCTTGTAACAGAGCTGAAAGTCTTAACTTTAATTTCTAAAATGAAACCAAGTACTTGTTCCTTAGATTCAGTGCTAAGAAAACTAGTAACTAGTTTGAATCTAATTTGGCCTTGTTTATTTTTTTTGTTGTCTATTTTTGTTTGCTTATATTGTATTTCATAAAAAGTAAATTAAATTGTCTGTAAGTTATGTGTCAGAATAGCAGAATGATATTGTATTTTCGCAGCTAAAATAAAAAACTAAAAAGTAATGATTACAGTAGTTGAAAAAAAAAAAAAAATAAAAAATAAATGACAAAAATGTTTTCATTTTTTGTGATCAATATCTCTGTGGTAGAATCTATTTTTTCATTTTTCATTCCCTGTAGTTGGTGAAATTCTGTATATAAACTTTCTCTGCCTAACACGGTATTAGCTATCAAAGCATTGTATTAAGAGCATTTTTGAGTTTAACATTGATAGCGAAAATAGTAAGTGCACAGTGTTAGTACAGAGTGCTGTACCCATTAAGGGCAAAAACCTGACAAACCTTTAAGTTTACCTAAATAGCCATCACAAATTAGCCAACAACCTGTTTCTTAGCAAATGAAAAGAAAGGGTGAAAAATGTAAACAATCAGAGCGCACATGCAAGTTCAAGTCCACATAATACAGCAATACAGCAAACATTAACACCATGTTTACAGAGGACAGCAGCTTGGACATGAAACTCAGCTGAACACAAAAAATGTGAAAAAGCGTGAGTAAACCTGTTAATTGGCATTTCTGCAAGGCTACCTGACATGCCATCATTCACAAAATGTGTATCTTCACTTGACCGCAAATTTAGCTTGCAATGTTTTATGCTAATAAATTAACTGACAACAGTTAAGAATCATCATCTTTTGATGTTCCAAAAATGATGGATGGATTAAAAGCCAGAAGTCTGTATGACCATCAGCATCAAGTGACTCCGAGAGAACCCTAACTACAAAGAGGACTATTTCATTTATGTTGGGTAGAATGCCCAGAGGGGACTGGGCGGTCTCGTGGCCTGGAACCCCTACAGATTTTATTTATTTCTCCAGCTTTCTGGAGGTTTTTTTTTGTTTTTTCTGTCCACCCTGGCCATCGGACCTTACTCCTTTTCTATGTTAACTAATGTTGTCTTATTTTAATTTCTTATTTTGTCTTTTATTTTTCTTTTCTTCATTATGTAAAGAACTTTGAGCTACTTTTTGTATGAAAATGTGCTATATAAATAAATGTTGTTGTTGTTGTAGTAAATATGGTTTGTTGAAAGATACGCAGCACTAAGAAAAGGAAAATTAACATTGAAAACAGCTCATTTAAGTATGAGTACACAAATTATGCCTTAATTCTTCCTGAAAAAACTACAAAAACAATGTGTTTAATTTGTTATGAAACAGTTGCAATTGTAAAAAGTAGCAATGTGAAACATCACTATAACACCAAACACACAAAAGAGAAATATCTCCAGGGTACAGAGGTACGAGTCACAAAATTAAATTGGCTGAAGTCATCATATCAAGCTATAAAGTGGTATAATTATTAAAAAAATGACTCAGCAAGAGTCGATGGAGCTATGAAGTCTTGTTTAAAGTTACATGGGTCTTGGGCAAGCATAAGAAACCCTTCTCTAATGCTAGTAAAATAGTACATGATTGAAGTGATACCAGCTGTGCCTGATGGAAAAAAAGGATGAAATGGTGGAAAAATATTATCCCACACAATATTATCACCTCTCTCTATACTTAACTAGCAAAATACCCGCGCTTCGCAGCGGAGAAGTAGTGTGTTAAAGAGGTTATGTAAACATATATATACATAAATATATATACTTATATACATATCTACATATACACATATCTACATATATATATATAAATATACATATAGACATCCACATATATATACATATATCAACATATATATACACATACATATACACACATACATACATACATACACACATATATATATATACACACACATATATATATATATATATACACACACATACAGACACATATATATATATACATATAGCAAAATACCCGCGCTTTGCAGCGGAGAAGTAGTGTGTTAAAGAGGTTATGTAACCATATATATACATAAACATATATACATATATATACATATCTACATATACATATATATACATATACACATCCACATATACATATACATATATATATATATATATACACATATATATATATATATATACACATATATATATATATACACATATATATATACACATATATATATATACACACATATATATATACACATATATATATATACACATATATATATATATATATATATACACATATATATATACACATATCTATACTAATAAAAGGCAAAGCCCTCACTGACTCACTCACTCACTCACTGACTGACTGACTCACTCATCACTAATTCTCCAACTTCCCGTGTAGGTGGAAGGCTGAAATTTGGCAGGCTCATTCCTTACAGCTTACTTACAAAAGTTAGGCAGGTTTCATTTCGAAATTCAAAGCGTAATGGTCATAACTGGAACATATTTTTTGTCCATACACTGTAATGGAGGAGGCGGAGTCACGTATCGCGTCATCACGCCTCCTACGTAATCACGTGAACTAAAAACAAGGAAGACATTTACAGCACGAGTCACACGCGGGAACGAAGGTAAATGACGTTAATTTTTGACTGTCTTTTAATACTGTGTAAGCATACATATTAACACATGTGCAATTAAACGTGTGCATTTACGGGGTGATTTCTCAGGCTTAAAAGCTCACCTTTTATCAAACGCGGGAAGAAAGGTAACTGACGTTGTTCACTGTCTTTTAATACTGTGTAACCATACATATTAACACATGTCCAATTAAACGTGTGCATTTACGGGGTGATTTCTCAGGCTTAAAAGCTCGCCTTTTACTAAAAAGGTAAATGCTAAACTATTTTCAATCAGTTTATTGAAACGCTCCCGTTAAGGATTGCAATAACATATTCGCGAGATAAAAGAACGAAGTAGGGGGAAATGGAGGAACAGCCGCAAACAGCGAAGAGCAAAAAATTAATTAAACAATTGAGAACGGAGCGAGTTAAGCATACAAGCATGTTCATAAGGGAAACAAAGCACGGTGTAAAACGTAAGTTTAAATTAAGTTTATAGAAACGCTCCCGCTGCGGATTGCAATAACATATTCGCGAGATAAAAGTTTAATGAGAACACACGAGGTATAAACGAACCACACGCCGTGGCGCAACGTTAGGGGCAACAGTTTCAACCATTCTATGATCTGCTTCTCGCAACTGAAAGACGGCACATGGCGGATGTTAGCCGACTTGCTGACCGCAACGTTAGGGGCTTCAACTATGGCGCTGACGACACATCTCAGTGCCAACACTTTGCAGACTCTACTTAAAAGACACGCCCTCCTCACTGGACAGTTAAAAACACCAATCAAACTAACGATGACATCAAGTATTACCCAATCCAAAGTACGAAAGGAGGCATCTTCATAAAATGCGTGTGGGATGATTTGCATGAGACGCTGCTTTAAAAAAAAAATGATAAAAAAAATACGGGATAAATCCCGTCCCGTATTGATTCAAAACGGGACGCGCAATTTCATTCTCAAACGCGGCACGATTCCGTATTTTAAAGGACGGGTGGCAACCCTACAGTGCCAGGTAACCACCCATACAATCAGATTGTGATTCAGACTAGGAATGCAATGAATGTAATTACCCCGATCTACATACAAGGCGAAAGTCTTGCAACATTCAAAGATGATGGTTTGGGATAAGTACACCATACAACATAAAAGAGCTTATGAAGCCTTGAACCGAAAAAAGCAAGATCTCAGAGATCGTAAAAAAAAAAATAGGAGGTAATGTCGTTTTACTCGCTGTAGATTTTAGTCAAACATTACCAGTTATTCCACGAGGGAGACCAGCAGATGAACTCAACGCGTGTTTAAAATCCATGCTTCTCCCACGCTCGGTTATATGTCGCGTGTTCTCGGGTAGGTGCACCAAAAAATGTATACATTTAAGCATGTAATGGGCAAACAAAAAATGAGGTATACCCGAAGGCACTGCAGTAGTACTTAATGTAACTTTACTTCTTAAATGTTAATGTTTTACTGTTTAATAATTTATACGCTTCTTATATGTTGTTCAAATTCTTTTATCAAAATACCACTGACAGCGCAATGCACGATAACATGGAGTGAATACACCATACGCATCCGCCCACGGCTGCCCTGCTGTGCGCAGATAGGAGTTGATTCTACAATAAAATAAAATAAAGATAAAAAGAGTAAAACAATCATCACCCATAAAGCGCGTGTGTGTGTATATATTTGTATATATATATGTTGATATGTGGATGTGTATATGTATATATATATATATATATTATATATATATATATATGTATATATATATATATATATATATATATATATATATATATATATATATGTAGATATGTATATATATGTGTATATGTATATGTATATATATGTTTATATGTGTGTGTGTGTATTTTATATATATAAAACACAGCAACACTCATAACAATGACAACACAATTACATTGACAATCATGTTACGTTATTTTTAAAATGTTTCCTTTTTTTTTCATAACCTCTTTAACACACTACTTCTCCGCTGCGAAGCGCGGGTATTTTGCTAGTATATATATATACATATACATATATATCTATACTAATAAAAGGCAAAGCCCTCACTGACTCACTGACTGACTGACTGACTGACTGACTGACTGACTGACTGACTGACTGACTCATCACTAATTCTCCAACTTCCCGTGTAGGTAGAAGGCTGAAATTTGGCAGGCTCATTCCTTACAGCTTACTTACAAAAGTTAGGCAGGTTTCATTTCGAAATTCTATGCGTAATGGTCATAACTGGAACCTGTTTGACTGACTCACTCATCACTAATTCTCCAAATTCCCGTGCAGGTAGAAGGCTGAAATTTGGCAGGCTCATTCCTTACAGCTTACTTACAAAAGTTAGGCAGGTTTCATTTCGAAATTCTACGTGTAATGGTCATAACTGGGACCTGTTTTTTGTCCATATACTCTAATGGAGGAGGCGGAGTCACGTATTACGTCATCACGTATTACGCCTCCTACGTAATCACGAGAACTGAAAACGAGGAAGAGATTTACAGCACAAGTCAAACGCGGGAACGAAGGTAAATGACGTTAATTGTTGACTGTCTTTTAATACTGTGTAATTGTTGAGTGTCTTTTAATACTGTGTAAGCATACATATTAACACATGTGCAATTAAACGTGTGCATTTACGGGGTGATTTCTCAGGCTTAAAAGCTCGCCTTTTATTAAAAAGGTAAATGCAAACTCTTTTCATTCTGAAGGGCACAAACCACGTTAGATTTCAGCCGTTAAACGCGCAAAAATGTCAGTACACCAGATAAATAAGCGCAACATATTATCAGTTGTATTGTATGCTTACAATACATATAAAAATGTGTTAATCGTTAACTAATATTATGGGATGGTGTTTTTCGACTCGCGCCTTGATTTAAACGATTGCATGTCTTGGTGGGTTTGCGTAGCTTATTGTCAATATCTTTACACCTCTTTTTAAGACTTAATTTAAAAAGGTTTTCTTTTCTTCTTAATTAAAATTTAAAAGCAATACTTCACCGCTGCGAAGCCCCTCTAGAGCTGACGTCCGAGGTTCGATTACCGTAAGCGAGTGCAGTGAGTGTGTACGCCTGATGAGCCAAGAATAAGGGGGAAAGACGTGTCGCGTACTCTTTGCATTATTTGACAGTAAACTATTTTCATCCATTCTATGATCTGCTTCTCACAACTGAAGGCACCGTGGCTGATGTTACCTGACTTGCTGGCCAACCATAAGCGTTACCTGGTAGGTAACCACCCACTCACTTCACTCCCTTACGGGAATCGAACCTCGGACGTCAGCGCTAGAGGCGAAGCCCCTAAAATTGCGCCATGGCATGTGGTTCGTTTATTTGACAGCATGTAGATCGGGGTAATTACATTCACGGCATTCGTAGTCTGATTCACAATCTGATTGTATGGGTGGTTACCTACCAGGTAACGCTTATGGTTAGCCAGCAAGTCAGCTCGAAGTGATCACTCGAGTGAAGGCAGCTTCACAAAAAAACAGATCCTTAACAAACTGTTATTGGTATATTTTCCCTCAATTTTAAAAGGTTTTCTTTTTTTCTTAATAAAAATTTAAAAGCAGTACTTCGCCGGTGCGACGCATACAGACATATTCATGAGTGCAGGTACTTCAGAAAGAAAGCACCGTGTAAACCTAAACTTTAAATTAAGTTCATACACCTACAAAAGGTTGCCATTGATTTGAGGCAAGATTGCTTTTCTCATGTACAACTATACGTTGCATTCTTAACAGTAAGTTTGCACAGCTTGGTCATATTACAACCTGAGTGCTGAACTGACAACGTCGTATACAAACAGAACTATAACAATTGTAATAAACAAACAAAAAAAAAAAGCGAACAACCCTTGGATTTAATAAAAAGGCTCCTTCCTTGGCGAAACAAGGAAAAAGGAAGACCTTATATGGCGTTTGTTTATAAAACAGCGGAAAAGCTGTGTTAAGGCTGCTTCACAAAAAAACAGATCCTTAACAAATTGCTATTGGGATATTTTCCCTCAATTTAAAAAGCTTTTCTTCTTAATAAAAATTTAAAAGCAGTACTTCGCGGGGATTTATATATATATATATATTTATGTGTGTATATATATATATAGATGTATATAGAGATATAGATATATATAGATATACATATATAGATATAGATATATATATATATATATATGTATGAATGTCTATATATATATATATATATATATATATATATATATATAAATATATGTAAGCTTATAAGTACTGCCTTACTTCTCTTTAAGAAAGGAAGATGTAATGATGCTTGATTTAAACGATTCCATGTCTTGGTGGGTTTGCTTAGCTTATTATCAATATCTTTACACCTGTTTTTAAGACTTATTGACTGAAACGGGCTTTCACAAAAAAACTTAGGGCTTTGCTACAGGATACACCCTCCACAAGTTAAGCAAGTAAAAATAAAAGTGTATATTTCTGTTTTATTTAAACCTTTTAAGTTTGTATGCGTAGCCCCATTTGGCTGTTTTAGTTTTTTTTTTCTTTCTTCAGTAATATTAAATCTCCTTAAAGAAAAAGAACATATGCATTTTACTTTTTTTGTATCTCTTTAGTAATATTTTAGTGTAAAAGGATAACCAGTATTTAAACCTTTTATGTTACTTTATAAATTTATTTTAGACAATGTTAAAAAATTTATAAGAAAGCTACATATTTTGGCAGCTGCTGCTTTCATTTTCAATGAAATGAAAAAAGCTCTCCAAGAGAAAACGTCAATGAAGAAGAAACAGTTTGCACTATCTAAAAATCCGAAACCCTCATTTATAAAAGTTTGCTGCAGATGACTTAACTGAAAATAAATGAATAGTTCCTATGTGTATAATACATATTTATCTATTTTACTTATGCCTTTATTCTACCAACTTACAACATCTGAGGTACAATTTGTTACATTACTTTTGTTTTTTGCAGCACAGGCAGGTGAAGTGACTTCCTCAGGGTTACACAGTGGTGTCAGTACCAGGATTTGAACTGACAAGCTCCGGGTTTACTGAAATATTACTGAACAAAGAAAAAAAAACGAAAACGGGCAAATAGGGCTATGCATACAGATGTCCATCCGTCCATTATCCAACCTGCTATATCCTAAATACAGGAGCCAATAAGTACATATGTTTATATACAGTATATATATATATATATATATATATATATATATATATATACAGTATATATATATATATATATATATATATATATATGTGAATGTATGTATGTATATATGTATGTCTATATATATATATGTAGATATGTAAATTTGTATATGTATATATATGTTTATGTGGATGTGTATATGTGTATATACGTATGTATATGTAGATATGTGTATATGTAGATATGTATATATATATGTATATGTATATATATGTTTATGTGTGTCTGTGTGTGTATATTATATATATATATATATATATAAAAGACAGCAACACTCATAACAATGACAACACAATTACATTGACAATCATGTTACGTTATTTTTAAAATGTTTCCTTTTTTTTTTCATAACGTCTTTAACACACTACTTCTATATGTATATATATGTGTGTGTGTGTATATATGTATATGTATATATATATGTATATATATATATATGTATATATATATATATATATACATATATATATATATATATATATATGTATATGTATATATATATATATATATATATATATATATATATATATATATATATATATGTATATGTATATATATGTATATATATATATATATATATATGTATATATATATATATATATATATATATATGTATATGTATATATATGTATATATATATATATATATATATATATATATATATATATATATATGTATATATATATATATATATATATATATGTATATATATATATATATATATATATATATGTATATATATATATATATATATGTATATGTATATATATGTGTATATATATATTATGAGGGGCCGTTCAGGAAAAAAAGATTGGTTAGTAAATATATACATTGGTTCAGATATATATATCGGTTCGGATACATTGGTTTGAATATGTACATTGGTTTTAATACATCCGTTCAGATATATATATCGGTTCACATATATACATTGGTTGGGATACATTGGTTCAGATATATACATCGGTTTGAATACATCCGGTCAGATATATACATCGGTTTAAATACATTGGTTGAGATATATATAAATTGGTTTGCATAGATCCATTCTGATATATATACATTGGTTGAGATACATCCGTTCAGATATATACATCGGTTTGAATACATCCGTTCAAATATATACATTGGTTGAGATATATATATTGGTTGATATACATTGGTTTCGATATATATATTGGCTTAAATAGATTGGTTTAAATATATACATCGGTTCAGATACATCCGTTCATATATATATATTGGTTCAGGTAGATCCGTTCAAATATATACATTGGTTGGGATTTACCGGCAGGCACAACATGGCCACCCATGTTTAGCATCTCCCTTTCACTTCATCATTGCTTTAACACTGTTGTAATTATTGTGCATATTTTATGCAAGTAGCATATGCCTGTCTGTCGTGTTTTGTTTCGTAAGCCCTCTTGGTTGGGGGTCCTCGATTTCAAAGCACTTTTTTTCCTTTCATTATTTAAAACACTTGCACAGATACCCGCCTCTTCACCCCGCTCCGTCCCGCCCCAGCTCATTGTACCCTCCTCACTCGCTCCCTCTTGTCCCTCCCATGACAGATTCTTCTCAAAAGCTGAGTTACCGGAAAGCATTGATCGCAACCGCAGTATGTCCCATTTTTTTCACCTGATGAGACGCTGGTTTATCAGTGACCGAAAGCCGCACGGTGATATCTGTTATTCTGCATTGGCAGCATTTCATTAAAGGGCGATATGCTTCAGCAAGGAACTTAGTCCCATTTGCTGAAAGGATGTTATGGAGGAAAACACTGGGGTTGCTTTGTTTCTTTAAAATGTTGATCAGGGATCAAAATGACCAGAATATTCCTGCTTCACAAATAACTGACGTTAAACTGTGTTTATAGTAAAACTGACAAAACGACACACGTGCACACGTACACACGCACGTACACGCACGCGCACACACTTAAACTCACAAATCGTGGGTCCCACATACTACTGATTAAGTGTATGTGTTAGGGGCAATCATCAAGTGACACTGGTTTATCATTAACCGAAAGCCGCCCGGTGATTTCTGTTATTCCGTATTGGCAGCATTTCATTAAAGGGTGATCTGTTTCAGCAGGGACATTAGTCCTGTTTGCTGAAAGGATGTTATGGAGGAAAACACTGCAATAGCGCTGTTTCTTCTGAATGTTTATCAGTGATTATTGATCAGAATGATCAGAATATTCCTGCTTCACAAATAACTGATGTCTGTTTTTATTGTAAAACTGACAAAACCACACACGCACGTACACACACACAACACACGCACACTCAAAGTCACAAATCGTAGGTCGCACACACTACTGATTAAGCGTATCTGTCACGGGCGATCATTTTTTTCACCCCATAAAACGTTAGTTCGTCAAAGATAGAAAGCAGCGCGGTGATTTCTATTATTCCTTATTGGCAGCATTCATTTAATATAATGATATAAAAAATCATACAAAATGGTATAGAATCTGCGTCGTAGACTTATTTTTTGTCATATTTCTTCAAAGAAGTCTTTAATTAGTTTGCTTAAAAAAAATCTTACGCCACACCTGTGAACCGTTGAAAATCGCTGATCTTAATCAATCAATATATATTTGAACCGGTGCTCTAAAATATCTGTGCCTCGTAGAATTCAGTGTCCCTTCTCTTAGGTGCACTGAGATGTGATTGCTGCGGAACTCCTCTTGTTCGCGTGCCTTTGCGCGCCGCTTGTCTTTTGTTTTAACGCATGCTCTGTGCAAAATACTGTCATATCTTGTTATTAAACATGCACGCGCAGCGATGTCCTGATAACAAGATATGACAGCATTTTGCACAGAGCATGCGTTAAAACAAATTGATTAAGATGAGCGATTTTCAACGGTTCACATGTGTGCCATAAGATTTTTTAAAGCAAACTAATTAAAAACACAAATAAGTCTACGACGCAGATTCTATACCATTTTATATGATTTTTATATCATTATTTTAATAATATACATACACTATATGTGGACTATAAAGCAATACATGTATAATTTCGTGCATTTTAACCAGTTTACATCTCTCAACTTGTTAAAAATTTGTATATAATCAATTTATATGAACCTTTACTTCAATGATATACACATTATGTTTGTATTGCGTGCGCACCTTACTGTGTAATTATTTCAATGAACTTGTGGTATTGTTGAGCGAATAGTGTCCCTATTTATACTCCACTACGCAGCGGCTGAATTTGATCACGCATTCACACGTATAATAAAAATAATAATAATTCCTTACGTTTTATAGCGCCTTTCTTACTACTCAAAGCAATTTGTAAAAATAAATAAATAAATAAATAAAATAACAGAAAGGAAGCCCCCCGGACACAAACCAGTGATCATTTAGCTGTGAGTTAGCATTTTACTCCTACCACCACCTTTTCATGTTAGATACGCCTCATTATAATTTTGAGCACTATTTTTTTATATTTTTTGTCATAAATAAATTATATCAAAAAGGTTTTTTAAAAACCCAATTCAAAGCAAAGAGGGTAAGTAATAACTATTTTCTTTTGTAAGTCAATCAAAAATGCTTAAGCCTAAAAGAACATCGTCCTGTCAAAATAAGAGACTCTTTCGCCTGGTTGACGTGAATCATCTTTAAATGAAATGCTGCCAATAAGGAATAATAGAAATCACCTTGCTGCTTTCTAACTTTGACGAACTAAAGTTTTATTAGGTGAAAAAAATGATCGCCCGTGACAGATACACTTAATCAGTTGTGTGTGCGACCTACGATTTGTGACTTTGAGTGTGTGTGTGTGTTGTGTGTGTGTACGTGCGTGTGTGTGGTTTTGCCAGTTTTACAATAAAAACAGACATCAGTTATTTGTGAAGCAGGAATATTCTGATCATTCTGATCCTTGATCACTGATAAACATTCAGAAGAAACAGCGCTATTGCAGTGTTTTCCTCCATAACATCCTTTCAGCAAACAGGACTAATGTCCCTTCTGAAACAGATCGCCCTTTAATGAAATGCTGCCAATACGGAATAACAGAAATCACCGGGCGGCTTTCGGTTAATGATAAACCAGCGTCTCTTGATGATCGCCCCTGACACATACACTTAATCAGTAGTATGTGGGACCCACGATTTGTGAGTTTAAGTGTGTGCGCGTGCGTGTACGTGCGTGTGTACGTGTGTCGTTTTGTCAGTTTTACTATAAAAACAGTTAAACGTCAGTTATATGTGAAGCAGGAATATTCTGGTCATTTTGATCCGTGATCAACATTTTAAAGAAACAAAGCAACTCCATTGTTTTCCTCCATAACATCCTTTCAGCAAATGGGACTAAGTTCCTTGCTGAAGCATATCGCCCTTTAATGAAATGCTGCCAATGCGGAATAACAGAAATCACCGTGTGGCTTTCGGTCACTGATAAACCAGCGTCTCATGAGGTGAAAAAATGGGACATACTGCGGTTGCGATCAATGCTTTCCGGTATATATCAGAATGGATCTATGCAAACCAATTTATATATATCTCAACCAATGTATTTAAACCGATGTATATATCTGACTGGATGTATTCAAACCGATGTATATATCTGAACCAATGTATCCCAACCAATGTATATATGTGAACCGATATATATATCTGAACGGATGTATTAAAACCAATGTATATATTCAAACCAATGTATCCGAACCGATATATATATCTGAACCAATGTATATATTTACTAACCAATCTTTTTTTCCTGAACGGCCCCTCATAATATATATATATATGTATATGTATATATATATATGTGTATATATATATGTGTATATGTATATATATATATGTATATATATGTGTATATATATATATATATATGTATATATATGTGTATATATATATATGTATATATATGTGTATATATATATATATATATATATATATATATGTATACATATATATATATATATATATATATATATATATATATATATATATATATATGTATACATATATATATATATATATATATATATACACATATATATGTATATATATGTGTGTATATATATGTGTGTATATATATATATATATATATATATATATATATATATATGACAGCAACACTCATAACAATGACAACACAATTACATATATATATATATAGATATGTATATATATGTGTATATATATGTAGATGTGTATATATGTAGATATGTAAATATTTATGTATATATATGTGTCTGTGTGTGTATATGTATATGTATATATATATATATATATATGTATATATATATGTATATATATATGTGTGTGTGTGTGTGTCAATTACATTGACAATCATGTTACGTTATTTTTAAAATGTT